>NW_006296989.1:0-438 GCF_000327345.1 Myotis davidii | reverse complement strand
ACTGAGCCAAACCGGTTAGGGCAGTTTTTTTTTGTGTGTGTATGTTTTATAAAATAATCACAACAACCAGGGCAAGTGGAAACTCCTATAAAATTACTGAAAAAATACATTGTCAGAGAAATGAAAGAAGCTCCCCAAGTTTATAGCACAAACAACTGTCATTTTCCCGGGGCTGGATTTTTGTTTTCCCTGCTTTTTATTTTAATCTATTTTTTTAAATTAAATATTGTTCAGATTATTACATTGGTTCCTCTTTTTCCCCCCATAACTCACCTCCACCCAGTTCCCACCCCACCCTCCACCCTCACTCCCCACCCACTGTCCTCATCCATAGGTGCACGATTATTGTCCAATCTCTTCCCGCATTTCCACACCGCATTCCCCCCCAAGAATAGTCAGTTCATGCCCTTTCTATGCCCCTGATTCTATTACATTCAC
>NW_006296988.1:0-777 GCF_000327345.1 Myotis davidii | reverse complement strand
AAAAAAGTCCCATCTGATTAGGCCCTCGGAGGACGGACCACAAATACATACTATTTTTTTAAAAATACATTTTGGCCAAAACCGGTGTGGCTCAGTGGATAGAGCGTCGGCCTGCGGACTCAAGGGTCCCGGGTTCGATTCCTGGTCAAGGGCATGGACCTGGGTGGCGGGCACCTCCCCAGTGGGGGGCGTGCAGGAGGCAGCTGATCGATGTTTCTCTCTCATCATCCACGTTTCTAACTCTCTCTCCCTCCCCCTTCCTGTCTGTCAAAAATCAATAATATATATTTTTTTTAAAAAATAAAATAAAAATCTATTTGAAAATACTCTCACCGTCACCGATCATCAGAGAGAGACGCCAATTCAAACCAAGACTGCTGGTGGGAATGCAGCCACGGGGGAAAACGGGGTGGAATTTCCCCCCAAAGAGGCCAAAACTCACCCTCCGGTCCTGGGTTCGAGTCCAGCCAGGTGCCGGGCAGAGCAGGCAGCCTGCTGTCTTGCAGGATCTCCTCCGTCTGAGTCCCGTCTGGCCCCGGGGGCACCCGGCTCTGGGGGTTTGAGCAGAAAAGCAGATCCTTGCATTTTTTTCAGCTTTGCAGGCCCTGGTCTTCGCTTATCTCGACGACCGATGGGGCGCCTCAAACCTGTTTTGCGGCTGGGTTTTGGGGTTTGGGCTGGTTTTTTTCACTCTAATCGTTAACTGGAAATCAGGGCAGAGAGCTGTGGGGCCAAGGTTAATTATTCTCTCTCTCTCTCTCTCTCTCTTTTAAAAAT
>NW_006296987.1:0-267 GCF_000327345.1 Myotis davidii | reverse complement strand
TATATATTTATATATATATTTATATATATATGTAAGCTGACCAGCCAGTAGCTATGGCATGCAATGGCCACCAGGGGGCAGACGCTCAATGCAGGAGCTGCGGAGCGACAGCAACTTTGCAGAGTGCACTCTCGCACTCTGGGACCCCTTGGGGGATGTCGGACTGCTGGTTTCAGCCCGATTCCTGCAGGCCAGGTCATGGGATCCCACTGATGCAAGAATCCGTGCACCAGACCTCTAGTATATATCTATATCTATATCTATATC
>NW_006296986.1:0-529 GCF_000327345.1 Myotis davidii | reverse complement strand
TCAAGCGCACATGGCAGGGGGTTTCTCATAATAGTGTCTTTGAGATGTGGTGTCTCAGATACCAGTCTGTTTAAAAAACTAGTTTTATTTTTTTCCCCACTTCACTATGACCGTCATAAAGTATATCAGTTTTCTAGGGCTGCTGTAACAAAGCACCACAGACTGGGTGGCTTAAATGACAGAATTTTATTTTCTCACAATTCTGGAGGCCAGAAGTCCAAGATCAAGGTGTCTGGAGCTTGTTTCTTCTGAGGCATCTGTCCTTGGCTTGTAGATAGATGTCTTCTCCCTCTATCTTCACAGAAAGAGTTTATTCCTCTGTGTGTGGGTGTGGGTGTGTTTTTAATTAATCCCCACTCAAGGATACATTTTTATTGATTTTTAGAGAGAGAGGAAATCATTGATGTGAGAGAAACATTGATCAGTTGCCTGCTATACGGTGCCCAACCAGGAATCTAACCCACAACCTAGGTATATGCCCTGATGGAACTGAACTCACAGCCTCATGGTGAATGGGATGACATACCAA
>NW_006296985.1:0-1064 GCF_000327345.1 Myotis davidii | reverse complement strand
TATCCACTGAGCCAAACCAGTTAGGGCCAGAAGTAATATTTTTGTAAGAAATACCTATTTCCCAGATCAACAAGGTGGTGAGAGGAGAGGACCTCTTGCCATTTTACATTATTTCAAGTCTCATATTTGCTTCTGTGTTTTAACTATTATTGTGTCTGCAGCAGAGTAAGAAATAGACGGCCTCACAGAAATGGGCAGGCACAGTGTTGTTACTCACCTTTTCAGGTAAGTGTGGATGGTCACCTGTGACAGTCACTGCAACCACACGAGTGGGCGTTTCTGAAAGGGCTTTGCAAAGTGGAACCTGAAAGTACATTGAATAGTTTCTGCTCTGTTCTGTCACAGTCCCCAGGGCTGTCTTGCTGGGTGGCTCTGGTCCTCATGCAGGTGATGTAAAGTGACGCCTTGTGTCTCTAAGTCCCAGAGACCTTCCCGTGCTGATGCACTGAATCACATCATCAGAGCTCACAGGTGTTGCTGTTCCCGCAGAGCCCCTAGAAAAGCGTGAGAGCACCGGGAAGTGGTCTAGCACGTGGGACACACCTGTTCCAACATTCTGGTTTCTCTTGGGGGCTGACATTGTATCAGGACAACAGGACTGTCAGTTGGCACCTGCCAGGTGATGTCTCCTAAGGAGAAGCTCACGTTCATGTTTGAGAAAGTGTGAGCCAGTTCACCAAATCTCAGCAATGCTAGTGTCCGTGTCATTCATTCTGGCACATAAACATGGGCCAGACCTGGCGTGGCCCAGTGGCTGAGCACTGACCTATGACCCAGGAGGCCAGGGTTCCATTCCTGGTGAGGCACCAGCTGAGATGCAGGCTCCATCCCCGGTGGGGGTCGTGCAGGAGGCAGCCCATCAATGATTTTCTCTCACCATTGATGTTTCTCTCCCTCTCCCTTCCTCCTGAAATCAATGGAAATATATTAACAATTAAAAGAGAGGTTGGCTGGAAGCAGCTGTGGAAAGGAGGGGGAAGGGAGAGGGGGAGCCGCGGGTCCCGCTGTGAAGGCCCCTGGGGCCCTGCGAGGTCCTGGGCGCCTGCGCAGTAGCTGTGCCTGGG
>NW_006296984.1:3214-4500 GCF_000327345.1 Myotis davidii | reverse complement strand
ACTCTCCAAAAATTCATCTGGAATAAAACAAAAGGCCCAGAATAGCCACAGCAATCTTGAGAAATAAGAACAAAGTTGGAGGGATCACAATGCCAGATATCAAGCTATAGACAAAGCCACTGTTCTGAAAACTGCCTGCTACAAGAACAAACATATAGACCAAAGGAACAGAACAGAGAACCTAGAAATTGAACCAAGCCATTATGCTCAATTAATATTTGACAAAGGAAGCAAGAACATATAATGGAGTCAAGACAGTCTCTTTAATAAATGGTGTTGGGAAAATTGGACAGATACATGCAAAAAAAAATGAAACTAGACCACCAACTTACACCATACACAGAAATAAACTCGAAATGTATAAAGGATTTAACAAAAGATGGGAAACCATAAAAATCTTAGAAGAATGTGTCACAACAGCACAGCCAAGAGTGAACCTGAGGAGAAGCAGTGAAGAAAGGACAGACAAAAGAGTACAGCTAGGGCTCAGTGGATCTCCAATGCCTGGATAAGGACACAAAAGACCCAGCTTGAAAGCCGATGCTTTATTTTATAGTCTGATTAAAACAAGGATAGATTAACATGTATACAAATGTTCTTGTTTTGGCAACACTTGCTACACCTCCCACCTCCTATTAGCTACTTAGGAGGGAATTAGGGAGAGCCACAATGTCAAGCTTAATTATGCTAGGAGAGCTCTGCCTTCCAGGCTGGGACGTGTTTGTGGCCCTCCCCCAGATCAGCCCAAGGCTTGACCCTAGAGCCACTCTCAACAGAAGAATTCACAGGCAGCAAATTATCAGACAAATGTCGTAGCAATACCTTTACCAATACAGCTCCTAGGGCAATGGAAACTAAAGAGAAAATAAACAAATGGGACTACATCAAAATAAAAAGCTTCTGCACAGCAAAAGAGACCATCAACAAAACAACAAGAAAGTCCACTGAATGGGAGAACATATTTGCCAATGTTGTCTCTGATAAAGGTTTAATCTCCAAAATTTACACGGAACTCATACAACTTAAAAAGGGGAAGATAAACAATCCAATCAAAAAAATGGACAAAAGACCTAAATAGACACTTTTTGATAGAGGACATAAAGAAGTCCAGGAGATATATAAAAACGTGCTCAAAGTCACTAATAATCCAAGGGATGAAAATCAAAATGACAATGAGGTACCATCTCACACCTGTCAGAATGGCTATCATCAACAAGTCAAAAACGACAAGTTCTGGCGAGATTGTGGAGAAAAAGTAACCCTCTTGAGTTGCTGGTAGGAATGAA
>NW_006296984.1:895-3120 GCF_000327345.1 Myotis davidii | reverse complement strand
TTAAAAGCATCATGCGAAGCGAAATAACCCAGTCTGAGAAAGATAAATATGACAGGATCTCACTCATTTGCGCAATATAATGAACAACATAAACTGTTGAACAAAAATAGAGCCAGCGGGGGGAAAATTGAGAATATAATAGGAATAATCCTTTTATTTGCAGGTTTTTAATATTTCCTACAACTTTTGTGATATCATACTATGTTAGTACAGTTTTAGTAATATTATTATACTTAAGATCCTTTTTTCTTGAAATATTAATGTTTGTTACATACGATATTATATTTAAGATTGTTTTTCTTGAATAATTGCTGTTTATTGCATGTGACATTATATTTACGATCATTTTTCTTGAATAAAATAAAACAAAACAAAATAAAAAGCAAGCAAACAAAAAAATAGAACAAAGAAAATATAAATTCTAAAAAAAAGAAAGTAATAATAAAATATAAAAAAAAAATGGCTCCCCAAAACCTCCTGTCCTAGTCGCAAGAACTATGACCATGGTCTGATAATATGCCCATGATTGTGTTAAGTTTCATAGCAAAAGTGATTTGAGGGATATGATTAAGATGACTAATCAACTGGTTTAAAATTAATTAAAAGAGATTATCTATCATGGGAATGGGGAGACTGTTTGGAAGATTAAATAATAAGAATGTATGTAAAGCACTGAGCATGGCCGCTGCTACAGAGCAAGCATTCCCCAAATGTTAATAGTACTTGTGTCTCCTCAAGTCAGTAAAGATTCTTTTACACATGATAGAGAGAGAGAGAGAGAGAGATTATCCTGGTGGGCCCAATCTAATCACGTTGAGATCTTAAAAGCAGAGATTTTTCTCTGCCTGGTAGTAGAGGAGGAACTGAGAGAGATTCCAAATATGAGAAGGCTACAACACACGAATACTTACTAGAACAGAGGTTCTCAACCTGTGGGTCGCAACCCTTTTGGGTCAAAGAAACGCCTAAGACCATCAGAAAACATATATAAAATTACATATTGTTTTTGTGATTAATCACCATGCTTTAATTATGTTCAATTTGTAACAATGAAAATACATCCTGCATATCAGATATTTACATTATGATTCATAACAGTAGCAAAATTACAGTTATGAAATAGCAACGAAAATAATTTTATGGTTGGGGGTCATCACAACATGAGGAACATGTATTAAAGGGTTGCAGCATTAGGAGGGTTGAGAACCACTGTACTAGAAGATGAAAAAGGCCAAATGTCAAAGATTGCAAGTGGCCTCAAAAAAACTGAGAATGGAGAGGAGAAAATGGCGGCGGTATAGATGAATGTGTCCCTTGCCTTATCCCAGCTGAACTGAGTAACATCTAGCCTGAATAGGTAGAGGAAATTCAGGTGGGAGACAGTTTGCAGCCGGGAAAGGCAGAGGACTCCCAGAGAAAGGGGACTATTGGAGACTGCGGCTGAAAGCTCTCCCAGAACGGCTGGCTCAGCTGCAGAGTCCGCGCCATCTTGAATGGCTGTTTTCAAAGCATATACATCCAGAGACCCTGCAACCACAGCATCCAGGAATCAGCTACTGATCCAGAAACACTGGATCTAAAGCAGCGCAAATACGTGGACTCAGAGGAGCCCTGCTCCTCCTCACGGAAAGGTCAGATTTCGCCTTGATAAGGGTACGGTTTGCAATTCAGGTTGAAGAGAGGAACATGCACAGGGGTAGTCTGCACTGCACAAGGTCCGGGCCGTTGGGGTCAGCGTGATCCGCGAGTGTGGAATGGGTCTCACAGGGCTGCCGCCAGAAGGGAACACTAAAAATAAGCCCATAGCTGGACTGGGTGCAAAAAGGCAGCCTTGGATTTTGCCAGTGTGCCGGCTGCTTAGTGCCAAGGGAGAGAGGACATGCGGAAGAGAATGCACACAGAGCTAGACGGTGGAGGGTTGCGAGAGCTCACGCACCTCCTCAGGCCCCCTTTTTTTCTCTCTCCCCCTTAAATCTTTGCATTTGATTATTAAACCCAATACATAGGATTGCCCAATTGGGGTCACTCACAGAGACTGCAGGGAAAAGTTTTTTTTGCGGAACCTGGGAATCAGAGCGGGGAGTAACGATCAAGGAACCAGCTCTGGGGCAGTCGACTCTCCCAAACCAGTATTAAGTGTGACAGGGAAAACAAAACCTAACTACTGGCTAGAGAGGACTTACAGCCCCGGAGGTCAATCCAGAAACACTGCCACCCAGGGGCTG
>NW_006296984.1:0-724 GCF_000327345.1 Myotis davidii | reverse complement strand
TCCTCCTCACTTTTCCCCTTTTGTTGTCCTGTTTCTCTTACCCTATTCCTGCTTTAGATTTTCCCTATTCCTTCTTTTTACCCCCTGTTAAAATTTCACCCTATTTATATATCTAATTTCCAATCCCCTGCTCTAAATCCATATACACCTCTCTCTTCTCTTTCTTCATTATCCAAATTTTTTTTCTCTCTGTCATTTGGTTGTTGTTTACTTGATTGTTCAGTATATTGGGGTTTTTTATGCTTGTTTGTGAGATTGTTTTGTTTTTTCTTTCTATTTTTCTGTTTATTTGTTTTTGTTTTTTTTATTTCTTTCCTGGTTATTTATTTATTTATTTGCTCCTGTTTTCCCTCACCTCACTTGATATCAACTGTTGTGTGTAGTTTCCATTCTGTTGCTAGAATTTGTTGGGATTAGTGGCTGTTCTATTGGAGTTTTCTCCACATATAAATAGTTTCTTCCCCTCTTCTATTTAATTCTTTTTCTTTTCTCTTTTACTTTTTTTTTCCTTTTCCCAATTTCATTTTTGCACTCCTTTTTTTTTTCTCTTTTTTGTTTTTCTCTTCTTTCTTCCTGATCTCCTAATTCTCTTTGATCTGGTGGTCACCTTTATTTGGGGTTATTAGTATCATGAATACATTTGTGTTCAGTGCCTTGTGCTTTGTGCCTTGTGTTGTATTTTGTGCCTGTCAATCAATGCAGCAGAGAGAGAACTACATAACCA
>NW_006296983.1:0-234 GCF_000327345.1 Myotis davidii | reverse complement strand
CTAATTCCGAGGAAGAGGAGGGTGAGGCGGAGCCTAAGGTGGCAGCCCCCTGAGAGTCTGAAGGTCATATCAGAAAAGGCAGAGCCTAAGGTGGCAGCGAGCTCCTTTCTTTGACAGAAAGACCACTGGTTCACTCTCCTCCCACCCCCCCCAAACCCCCAGTGACCCTCCCTCCTCATCCCCTGGGGGTCCCCGAGCTGTTCCCTGGGCCCAGACATGCTCCCCTCCGGCCTG
>NW_006296982.1:0-256 GCF_000327345.1 Myotis davidii | reverse complement strand
GGTTTCTTTTGCTGTGCAGAAGCTCTTTGTTTTTATGTAGTCTCATTTTTTTTAATTTTCTCTTTAGTTTCCATTGCCCTAGGAGCTGTATCAGTGAAGATATTGCTTCAGCATATGGCTGAGATTTTGCTGCCTGTGGATTCCTCTAATATTTTTATGGTTTCCCATCTTACGTTTAGGTCCTTTGTTCTTCTTTCAGAAGTTCTAAATTTTCTTTTTTTTTTTTTTAGTTTTTTTTTAAATATATTTTTTATTG
>NW_006296981.1:2024-3344 GCF_000327345.1 Myotis davidii | reverse complement strand
TAAGTTTATTCCTAGGTATCTTAATATTTTTGGCATGATGGTAAATGTTATTGCTTTTTTAGTTTCTCTTTCTGTAATTTCACTATTGGTGTATAGAAATGCCAAAGATTTCTTGGAGTTAATTTTATCTCCTGCTACATTGCCAAATTTTTCGTGTGGTTAATTTTGTATCCTGCTACATTGCCAAATTCATGTATTAAGTCTAGTAGCTTTTTGATGGTGTCTAGAGGTTTTTTTATGTACAGTATCATGTCTTCTGCAAATAAGGACAGTTTTACTTCTTTTCCAATTTGGATGTCTTTTATTTCTTCTTATTGTCTGATTGCAATGGCTAGTACTCACAGTACTATGTCAAACAGGAGTGGTGGGAGTGGGCATCCCTGTCTTGTGCCTGTTCTTAGGGGAAATGGTGTTAGTTTTTGACCATTGAGTATGATGCTAGCTGTGCGTTTCTCATATATGGCTTTTATTATCTTGAGTTATGATACTTTTATTCCTAACTTGCTTAGAGCTTTATCAAGAAAGCATGTAGGATTTTGTCAAATGCTTTTTCTGAGTTAATTGATATGACAATATGATTTTTATCTCTTAATTTCTTTATGTGATGTATCATATTGATTTTCAAATATTGTACCATCCTTACATTGTCAGGATAAATCCTACTTGGTCATGGTATATGGTTTTTCTGAGGTATTGCTGCAGGATTCAATTTGCTAGAATTTTGTTGAGTATTGTGGCATCAATGTTCATGAGGAGTATTGACTTATGATTATCTTTCATTGTGTTGTCTTTATCTGGTTTTGGTATTAGGGTGATGCTGGCTTCATAGAATGAGCTTGGAAGTGTTCCTTCCTCTTGAATTTTTTTGGAATAGTCTGAGGAGGATAGGTTTTAGACCTTCCTTGAACTTTTGGTAAAACACCCCTATGAAGCTATCTGCCTCAGGGTTTTCTTTGCTGAAGCTTTTTGATAACTGCTTCAATTTCTTCCATAGTTATCAGCCTATTCAGATTTTTAGAATCTTCCTGATTGAGTTTTGAAGGTTGTATTTTTCTAGGAGTATGTCTGTTTCCTCCAGGTTATCTAATTTGTTGGAATAGAGTTGTTCATAGTATTTTTTAACAATCCTTTGTATTTCTGCGGGGTCTGTTGTTATTTCACCTCTATCAATTCTGATTTTGTTTATCTGGATCCTCTCTCTGCTTCTTGGTGAGCATGGCTAATGTTTCATCAATCTTGTTTATCCTTCCAAAGAACCAGCTCTTGGTTTCATTGATCTTGTGCATTGTTGTTGTTTTTTGTCTCTGTGTCCTTTATTTT
>NW_006296981.1:0-777 GCF_000327345.1 Myotis davidii | reverse complement strand
CACTCCCCACTGGGGATGTGCCCACAACCAAGGCACATGCCCTTGACCGGGATCGAACGTGGGACCCTTCAGTCCGCAGGCCGACGCTCTATCCACTGAGCCAAACCAGCTTTGGCCAAATAGATTTTCTAATCCTTGTTGCTCTTCCTGTCCTCTGGCAGCCCTATTATGCATATGTTACTTCATTTCATGTTGTCCCAAAGCTCCCCTAGGCTCTCTGCCTGTTTTTTTTTTAATTTTTTTCTCCAGTTGCTGTTCAGATTGAACTTGTTTCTCTACCTTATCTTCTAATGCTAATTCAGTACTCTGCTTCTTCTAGTCTACTGTTGAAACCTTCCATGATGTTTTTGGTAGTAGCTACATCACTTCATTTCTTCCTGATCTTTGCATAGGTTGTTGACTTTCTCATTCATCCAGTGAATGAATTGTACAACCATTACTCTGAATTCTTTTTCTGTCATGTTGCATGCTTTAATTTCACTAAATTCCTTTCTTGTCAACTCCTCATTATCTTTCCTCAGGGGATTGTGTCGTATCCCCATTTTGACTATCACCAGAAGGTTCAAATGTAAAGTTGTGTGGGCCTGGACTGTGTGCAGTGGGAGCTTCGCACCAGCCTAGTGTCACTGAAGAGCTCCAACACTAAGATGTGTGGCTGTCGTAGGTTGGTAGGAACCAGGCTTACCCAGAGTCAGTGTTACCAGTCTGCATTCCCACCAGCACTGCACGAATGTTCCTTTTTTTCACATCCTCTCCAGCACTTGTTGTTTCTTGATT
>NW_006296980.1:0-802 GCF_000327345.1 Myotis davidii | reverse complement strand
ATGATGGGCACTTAGGCTGTTCCAAATCTTAGCGATGGTGAATTGTACTGCTATGAACATAGGGGTGCATATATCCTTTCTGATTGGTGTTATTTTTTTAGATTCTTGGGATATATTCCTAGAAGTGGGATCACTGGGTCAAATGGGAGTTCCCTTCTTAGTTTTTTGAGGAAACTCCATACTGTTCTCCACAGTGGCTGAACCAGTTTTTATTTCCACCAGCAGTGCAAAAGTGTTCATTTTCCTCCACATCCTCTCCAACACTTGTCTGTTGATTTGTTGATGATGGCCATTCTGACAGGTGTGAGATGATACTGTATTGTTGTTTTGATTTGCATCTCTCATATAATTAGTGACTTTGAGTATTTTTTCATATGTCTTTTGGCCTTCTGTATGTCCTCTTTTGAGAAGTGTCTACATAGGTCAATTGCCCATTTTTTTGACTGATTGTTTATCTTCCTTTTGTTAAGTTATATGAGTTCCCTGTAAATGCTGGAGATTAAACTATTATCAGTGATTATATTAGCCAATATGTCCTCCCATGCAGTGGGCTTTCTTTATTGTTTGTTGATGGATTCCTTTGCTGTGCAGAAGCTTTATATTTTGATGTAGTCCCATTTCTTTATTTGCTCTTTAGTTTTCATTGCCCTAGGAGCAGTATCAGTGAAAATATTACTTCAGCATATGTCTGCAATTTCGTTGGCTGTGGATTCCTCTAGTATTTTTATGGTTTCCTATCTTGTTTAAGTCCTTTATCAATTTTGAGTTCTTTTTTTAAAATTAAATCTTTCTTGTTCAGATT
>NW_006296979.1:0-474 GCF_000327345.1 Myotis davidii | reverse complement strand
ACAGCTAACTCTTATCAGGGTGACTCAGAGCAGTTGTGGAGTTCAGACATCATAGGGATGCTGATGTCAAGGGGAATTGGGAGTCCAGGTAGAACATCAAAATCCTGGAGATTTGGGTCTGCCTTGACCTTTGTGACCTTTGAATCCACATTTTTGCAGCCTCCAAACCCCAAGACTACACAGTGGAGAATCTCATCCGGGTCGGTGTGGCTGGCTTTGTCCTGGTGGTGCTAAGTGTCCTGCTATTTCAGGCTCAAACGGAGAACAAAAGGGCCCTGGATGCAGCCAGATGTGAACACAGAGGGAACAATGCACTGTTCAGAGTGAGGAAGCCCTGGAGCCCATCTGATGGCCCCAGGAGGTGCTGAAAGAGAATGTGGACCACAGTTGAGGAAACTGTCTGCGGAGAATGTCCAGGGGAGAAGACGTGGTAGGAGAACATGGGCCATGTCCCTGTAGAGGACGCCTCCTCCA
>NW_006296978.1:0-333 GCF_000327345.1 Myotis davidii | reverse complement strand
ACATCATACGCAATGGGAAAAACTAAAACCATTCTACCTAAGAACAGGAATGAGACGAGGATGCCCACCTTCACCACTCCTGTTCAACATAGTTCTGGAAATGCTAGCCATAGCAAGTAGACAAGAAGAAAAAATAAAAGGTCTCCAAATTGGAAAAGAAAACGTAAAACTGTCAGTATTCGAAGATGACAAGATACTGTACATAGAAAACCCTAAAGACTCCATCAAAAAATTATTAGACTTAATAAATGAATTTCACAATGCAGCAAGATGCAAAATTAAGGCCAAGAGATCCATGGTATTTTTACACACCAATAGTGAACTTATAGAAAG
>NW_006296977.1:0-214 GCF_000327345.1 Myotis davidii | reverse complement strand
ACCCGTCAGTGTCCTGATGACAATGGGCCTTTTCATGTTTAAAATAAATGATGCTGGGCCTCACTGGTGTGGCTCAGTGGATAGAGCATCGGCATGCAGACTGATGGGTCTCGGGTTTAATTCTGATCAAGGGGTCGTGCTCAGGTTGCAGGCTCCATCCCCATTAGGGGACATGCAATAAGCAGCCAGTCAATGATTCTCTCCCATCATTGAT
>NW_006296976.1:0-1262 GCF_000327345.1 Myotis davidii | reverse complement strand
TGTCCAGAGTTCTGTAGTTGTGGGTTGGGCAGAATTAGCTTTTGCTGCTGCCTCCATGGGTGGATACACGCGATCCCAGGAACAGTTCACAGGAGCACCTGTGGTGTGTTTGCCAGCAGAGTGTACTGACACACTCTGAAGGGCCCTAGCACTGACGCCACTGGATTGCAGTGTCTGTGGGCAGGTGTCCCAGAAATGGGAATTCAGTGTTTCTACAGCCCAGCAGTGCACCCCTGTTTGTTTAAGTGCGTGTCCAGCGGGGTTCATGGCAGGGCTCACGGCGGGGCTCCAGGGCTGCCTGTGGAGTGGTGGTCTTGAGAGACCTGCACGCTGGAAAAGCATGCAACTGTAGCATTCAGAGTTCTTCAGCTGTGGGGAGGGGAAACTCAGTTTTTGCTGATGCACCTGTGGTGAATAAGCACGTGTTCCCAGTGGTGGCACACAGGGGCACCCATGGTGAGTTTGCTAGTACAGGCGCACTGAAGCACTCTGAAGGGCCCTGGTGTGCTTAATCGAGGCGTCTTTGGGCAGGTATCCAGTATGGGTGAATTTAGAATTTCTACTGCCCAGGGGAGTGCATCCCTATTTGTCCAAGATCAGACCCAGTGGAGGCTCACTGCGGCTTCCCAAAGTGCCCTGTTGTCGAGTAACACCCCCTCCACGTTCTGCGTGGAGTAGGGTTCGGTATCTGAAAGAGGAGCCACACAGCAAATGAGAGGAAAAGACACGAGATAATTTTGCAATATGCGGGGACCAGGGGGGCAAGTCTCGAAGGACTTCCACCACTGCTCAGGCTGCTCCAATCTTTTATTGATCTGGAGTAGCCCTTAGGGTAAGGAGGTTTCAATGACACACAGATCAGCAAACAATTTCCAGGAATAGACAAACTATCTGATTAGTTCATCAATAGATTTCCAGGAGTATCTGATTAACAATAATCAACAAGGATCTACATAAGTAAGGAATTAAGTGAACTAAGGTGGGGATGCGTCAACTATTATTACCTAAATTAACTGGGTGGTGCACACTTCTGACCTTTGCTAGAACTTCAAAGGTTACTAGCTTTTGGGGGGTCTCTGTCTAAACTCAGCTAGTGAAGACAATAAATGGACTCCGGCATTCTGTGGATAGATGGGCTTAGGGGGAATGAGCAACTGTGGCAGTGCGTTTGCTGGCACTGAGCTCTGAAGCACTCTGAAGGGCCCCGGTGCTGAAGGGCCCTGGTGCTGAAGTTGCGCAGCTGGGTGTGTGGGCAGTTATTC
>NW_006296975.1:0-881 GCF_000327345.1 Myotis davidii | reverse complement strand
AGTACGGAGTTTCCTCAAAAAATTAAAAATTGAGCACCCATTTGACCCAGTAATCCCCTTCTAGGAATATATCCCAAGAAATCAGAAACACCATTCAGAAAGTATATATGCACCCCTATGTTCATAGCAGCACAATTCATCATAGCTAAGAATTGGAAACAGCCTAAGTGCCTATCAGCAAATGAGTGAATGAAAAACTGTGGTACAGCTGTACAATAGAATACTATGCTGCTGTAAAAAAAAGAATTAACTCTTACAATTTGCAACAGCATGGATGGATCTAGAGAGCATTATGCTAAGTGAAATAAGCCAATCAGAGAAAGATAATATTGCATGATCTCACTCATTTGTTGAATATAATGAACAACATAAGCTGATGAATGAAAATAGAGGCAGAGGAAAAAAATAGTTTGGAATATAATAGAATTATTCCTGTTATTTGAAGATTTTTAATATTTCCTACAACTTTTTTGATATTATACTATGCTATAACAGTTTTGGTAATATTATTATATTTAAAACTAGAGGCCCTGTGTACAAAATTCATGCAGGATGGGATGGAGGTCTCTCAGCCCAGCCTGCACCCTCTTGCAATTCGGGATCTCTTGGGGGATGTCCAACTGCCAGTTTAGGCCCGATCGGGTCTGTGGGATCAGGCCTAAACCAGCAGTCGGACATCCCTCTCACAATTGGTCCACTGGCTCCCAATGGCTTGCCTGCCTGCCTGCCTCATCGCCCCTATCCACTCACCTGCCTGCCTGATCACCCCTAACCACTCTGCCTGCCTGATAGCCCTTAACTGCCTCTGCCTCAGCCCCCACTGCAGCAGCTTTATCCAGAAGGTCATCGGAATGATGTCTGGAAGGTTATTTAGCTGTCCA
>NW_006296974.1:978377-988610 GCF_000327345.1 Myotis davidii | reverse complement strand
TGCCTATATCGCCGCCATCTTCTTTCTCCGAGAGTTACTTTTGTGATTAAAATCAGCACTTTCAAATATTTCTATGGTATTCCAATAGCACACCATTTGAAGTTCGCAGGTGCTATTTGGAAGAGTTATTTATCTGCTAATATATTTTAAATTAGCAAGATAGAGTGAGAGTTGTCTAACTCCAACTACACATTCACTGGCATAGAACTATTTATTAGGCGCCTAACTTATCATTTAGTGGAATCTTATTTTTAATGAATGGAAATTTCTCTTTAACCTAATCTTAAAAAGCAAAAATTCTGAAATGGTTTCTATGAGCTACTTCACAAAACATCTTCAATGACAGAAGAAAACATGCATAACAAGTATAGATCAGTCTGGAAGTCCTCTTTCACTTTGTTCTTATTGAGAAATATCACATTGTCACCTATTAAAGAGCAACCAGGTACATGCATACATTATTTGCAAAAATATAGCTCCTTCTGAAGAAATTGCTGCAGGGTGCTGCTTAAAAAGATGCTCATGTAGCACCTTAATATTTAGCACTTGAGCCACAATGGGGCTTAGGGGGTTTTGTAGCACCACTTGAAGTCTCTCCATGGCCAATTAAGTTGAAAGAAATATTTGCCATACAGGATTCTCACTTAGAGAAATAGCTCTACTCCTTGCTAAACCAAATAATTTAAGCATATTGAACGGGAAATGGGCCCAGAGTATAAAGTTCAAGCCTACAGGTGCTTTAAAAACCAATGGAAGTTTTGGTAAAAGGCAATTGTGAGGAGATTAATAGATTCATTGAAGATATAAGCCAAACGATAAGCCAACTAGTTGCTGTAGAAAAATGAGCAACTGAAAGAGCTTTTCTAGGGTCTGAATAAACCCCAAACAAGGACTTCAAGAACTATCCCTTCAAAGGAGCCTGAATTTGATTAGATTAGTGTGTGCAGCAATTTATTTCCCAGGGCATTTTTACAAGCAATAGAGCGATCAACCAGCAATTAATGGAACTTCACAGGTGGGTATGATCAAGTAACCAGAAAGACCGAGAACCTTCCCAAAATCACTGTCCTCCCCAATTGACTGTAGGCTTCCTGTATCTCCAAGGATGCACCCCTGAGGAGCAACATCAGAGGCTTTTTCACTGTGTGTGTTTTGGGACGATGGGGGTTGGGGAGAAAGAGACCTCACTAACATATACTTACCTTAATAGCCAAGGAGGCTGGTGGGAACAAAGCTGTATTGGGCTAAGAATTGACTTCAGATGTTGACTTGACTATATAGGAACAGGTGCAGAGAACCTGAAATGATAACTAAGGTGGCTAATATAACAAAAGCTATAAATATATACTCAGTCTCCTCTTTCTCTCACCTTCCTTAGAAGACATAAAATTGTGCAAAATAATAATGTTAACAATGTATTACTGAGTTTATAGATTGTACAGAGATAATACATGTAACAATAAAACTGAAATAAGTGGGAAAAGAGAATAGAGCTGTATGGGAATGATGTTTCTATAATCTCACTGGAATTGTTAATATAATCCTGAAACCTCATTATACACTCATTGTAATACATTAGCATACTAAATGACACACCCTGAGCCGCCTAATGAGAAACAGAAAGCCCATATAAGAACACAAAATGGCCAATGGAGCTCTTCCCAGAAGTCTCTGCCCTTCCCCCCCTCCCCCAGAAGATCCTGAATATTCCTCCCCCTTATTGAATGCCTTACTCCTCCATTAAAAGAGCCTCAATAAAAGAAGCAAATCTTGCCCAGCTGGTGTGGCACAATGGCTGAGCATCAGCCCATGAACCAGGAGGTCACAGTTCCATTCCCGGCCAGAGCACATGCCCAGGTTGCAGGCTGGATCCTTAGTAGGGGGAGTGCAGGAGGCAGCTGATAGATGTTTCTCTCTCAGCAATGTTTCTATTTCTGTATCCCTTTCCTTCCTCTCTCTAAAATCAATAAAAACATATTTTTGTTTAAAGAAGTAACTTCAGATGTTGACTTGAATATATAGGAACAGGTGCAGAGAACCTGAAATGATAACTAAGGTGGCTAATATAACAAAAGCTATAAATATATACTCAGTCTCCTCTTTCTCTCAGCTTCCTTAGAAGACATAAAATTGTGCAAAATAATAATGTCAACAATGTATTACTGAGTTTATAGATTGTACAGAGATAATACATGTAACAATAAAACTGAAATAAGTGGGAAAAGAGAATAGAGCTGTATGGGAATGATGAAGGGTAAGCTCTGCTTGTGGAGTAGCCTTCTCTCTGTCCACTGCTTCACTGATAGACTCTTTCACTTTAAAATCTATGCCGCTGGCATTTGAACTCTACTGTGAGTAGCCAAGAAACCACAGTGAGTCTCAGACCCTCATTTTCAGAAACTGCCAGTCTGTTTTTTAAAGTGGATATACCATTTTACAATCCCATCAACAATGTGATAAGACTTCCAACATCTCCATACCCTCACTGAGACTTATCATTGTCTTTTTATTCCAATCATCCTAATGAATTTGAAGTAGTATCTCCTGCAGTTTTCAATTGCATTTCTTTAATGGCTGCCATTGAGCATCTTTTCATGTGCTTATTTTCCGTGTGTGTGAGTGTGTGTGTGTTTGAGAACTGCCAATTCAAATATTTTGCCCATTTTAAAATTGGGTTTTTTTTTTTTTATTGTTGAGTTATATTTATATACTTTCAGATACAAGTCCCTTATCAGGTATATGATTTGCAAGTATTTTCTACCATTCTGTGATTTGTCTTTTCACTTTCTTAACATCGATATCTTAATTAATGCTGTCCCTCTCTTTTTATTTACAATGAATGAAAAAGAATACAAACTTTGTGCAAATGAACAGATATAAGTGCTCTGAAGAAAGGGCAGAAATAGAAGACAGACTGACAAAACTCAAGGGGTAGGGGGGAAATAGGAAGGATTAACCAAAGAAATTTTATGCATATATGCATAACCCATGGGCACAGACAATAGTATAATGAAGGCCTGGGGAAGGGGCAGAAGTGGGGGGGCAAAGGGTCAATGGGGGCAAATAAGGGGGACATCTGTAATTCTTTCAACAATAAAGATTTAAAAAAACGAAGAGATGAGACTTAGCACTTGAGTGTGAATCACATCATCCTCAATGCCATGACACCAAATCTGTACTGTCAACACAGAAAAGTATACCTGCCATATCTTATTTCTAAAATCCAGGACTTCCAAACTCAAATTAGAGTCTGCCATCAAAAACCCAATCAACCATGAATTTTTGCACTATGACTATCTCCAGCAGAGAGCACTAATGTCTTTTGAATATTTAGTGTAAGTAGCTTCAAAGCTAGAAAAGGCTTAAGGAGCAGGTACCACCCTATCCCATTCCCACACATCTGGGAACATAAGACACAAGGGCATTTATTCCAAATCAATTAATAGTTTATTGATCACACAGTATTACCAGCTACCATGTTAGTCCTTGGTAAGCCAAAAAAGAAAAGATATACTTCTTACCCTCAAGAAATTTAGAGTTTAACAAAGATGTTTACCTCCGTCTCCCAGTAGCCTAATCTTCCATTAATCAAGGAAAGCATTTAATAACTAATCATCCACTTCCCTATCTCTATCACACACACACACACACACACACACACACACACGCATGGACTAACTGTCCTTGGTTGGAAATAGTAAGTTCAGGAGGGGTTTAGAGATAATCTAGTCGAAGCCTCTCATTTTATACGTGGAAACTCTAAACCCAGACTGGGTAAGTAATTTACCCAAGATTATAATAAGAATTAAGATTAATATGGAACTTACTATATGCCAGGAACTGCTCTAAGCATGTACTTTTAAAATATATACATATATATTTTTAACTGATATTTAGAGAGGAAGGGAGAGAGAAACATTAATAAGAGAAAAACATCCATCAGTTACCTCCTGCACACCCACTACTGGGGATCAAGCCCACAACCTGGGCATGTGCCCTGATGGGGAATCAAACCAGTGACCTCTTGGTGCACAGGATGGTGCTCAACCAGCTGAGACACACTGGCTGGGTTCTAACCATATTATTCATTTAATTCTCACTATACCCATTTTTCAAACAGAAAACTAAGGCACAGAGAAATTAACAAAAAATAAAATAAAAGGATTCCACATAAGGGCAAAGCCAAGATTTAAACCCAAGTAGTCTTACTCCAGAATCCATGCTTGTAGAGCTATGCTATATTTAGGTAACTATTACTAAAGGTAGTCATCATTTTTGAACTCGTGTCTTTATGCTTTCTTGTTATTTTATGCTAATCATTATGGTTTCCAGCATCTCCAAAGACAATTCTCTGGTCAAGAATCATCAAAGACCCCTAGCTGGTTTTGCTCAGTGGATAGAGCACCTGCCTGCAGACCGAAGTGTCCCAGGTTTGATTCCAATGGAGACATGAAAAGGGTGGAGACATGAAAAGGGCTCACCCAGAACCCACATGCTCTAGTTAAGAAACCAGAGAACTATCTCAGCTGCAGACCCTGAGGTGCGAGTGGTCTTAACCCCACACCGGCTCACCAGCTGGACACATCAGTGCCAGGGAAAGGAGCCAGCATACAAACAGGCCATAAAAGTCAGCATGAATTCTATCAACCAGGGTGAGACAGGAGACTGCTGGAAACTCAGATGCCCTCTTAAAAAGCCAGTGCACAAAATCTTGCTTGTAGCCAATCACCCTGAGCTCCAGCAGAGGGAAGGAGCTCAAAGTGGACTGAAATCATACAGGGAGAGACTGGGTTGTGTGACCTCTGGGAGAGGGCTGGATGGACAGCCACCAATGTCCCTGTGCTGAGTCCCTCTCCCACACCACCCACAGACATCATCTTTCCTGGGTCCAGCCCTCCCACTCATGTGGGAATGCACTAGCCCCACCCTCCCAACTCTCTGGCCCTGTCCTCCTAAATCACACTACCGAGGAGTCTGCTGGTTATAGCCAACCTGGGCACCCAGTGCAGACTTTATTGGAAGACTCTTGAGGAGGGCCAGTCAGACTCAGGGAGTACCAGAGTTGCACAGATAAAATAGCATTCATTTGTAGGGCTCTCGAGGGAGGGCCATTTTTCCCCAGTGCACACCTCCCAACTCCCTGTCACCCCACCCTGCTGAGCTCATGCCCTGCACAGGAGTCTGCTGCCTGATCCTGTGGTGTAGATTTTCTTGAAGAGATCTTAAGGGCTAACTCAGAGGAAGTCAGAGGCTGAGTTATGTGGTTCCGGGGCAGTGGTAATTTCCCCTCCCACCCAAGTCATGCACCTGAGCAGCAGCACCCAGTCCCCCAGTGCCAGAGCAGCAGCACCTCTCAAGCCAGTGCAGCAATATTCCACCCACCAGTATCAGAGTAGGATCACCCCATCCCCCAGGGCAGATCCACTAGTCCCACCACTAGAGAACCACTAGCTCCACCCTCCCAACTCCCAGTGGCCCGCCCTCCAAAGCTTGAGCAACATTGTCAGGGGGCTGTGGCAAGCCTGGGGATTGTGCAGAAGAGTCTCCAAGAAATTTGGGTAGGCTCTTGGAAAAACTGAGTTGTATGGCTCATGGGCGGAAACCGTTTTCCCTCACAGGCCCATTGGCACCACACATTCCTGTGCAGAGTTCTCCCTAAATATAGCCAAATATTGATGAACTCTGATGGCCTTACCCTGATGACTCCTGGAAACCCTACCTCATCACAACGGTCTGAAGGTATCCAGAGAATGGCGGATGACCGTGGTGTGCCCTGAGAATGTACTGAGTAGCCTCAGATGTAGCACTGGTGGCAGATTTGAATCTGTATTAATCTGGTGAACACTATTTGCCCCTGCTTCATAACTCACTAAAAACCAATCCCACACAACTTGCTTACAGCCAGAGTCTTGTTCAGCGAATGAGGCTAACAGGTGGCTAGCAGGTAAAGAATGATCTTGAGGAGACTGGGGCTTTTTGATGACCTGCCCCCACGCTTGGTGCTGGTGGAAGCCAGCCTTGGTGAGCAGGTAGACCCCTCCCATATACATCCAGGCCCATGAATGCTTTGTAGCTCCAAACAGGTGGCCCAGGGCCGGTCACAAGCAGCACTTGATATTGACCTGCACTTGGGTCCCTCCAAAGTGGTGCCAGAACATACATACCCAGTGGCAGGATTCAGACCACATCAGAGCACAACCCAATTTAGCTCTACATGCAGCACACCCAAAGGGAGATTTTGGCAGGCACCAGACCCTGTTAGAGTGAATTCTTTATTTCTTTCTTTAATTTGGGAGAGAGGGGGTTATTTTTTTCTTTTCATTTTGATAGTACATTTATTAAAACTGGAGACAGTGAAACAAGAAAGGGTTTAGGATAGAAGAAGCAACAAAAGAGAGCTTAGGAAGGGCTGTTTTGGCTCACTGGAAAGGCAAAGGAAAGGGGCCTTGGAGATAGTTTCAGAGGGTTAGCCCAGGATTTGCTGCTGCTGCCCATTGCTCCTCTGGTTGCAAGCCTTGTGGGGACCCTTTGGGTTTAGGAGATGCATGTCTGAGAGGGAAGAAAGGCGCAAGTATGCTCCCGAGAGGGAGACAGTCTGGTGTCTGTGTTCACCACTCTTATTCAACACTAGTGTCCTGGTGCACTAATTCATACACAAGGAAAGGAAATTAATTAGAAGAAATATTTTAATACCACTATTCACCCTTTCTCTATAGTATAAGTGTCAAACAAATTCATGATCAACAATGACAGATCAAAAACACACATGTGCGATTGGCCCCAGTGAGAGCTTTATATGTATCTCACATGCACAAGTCAACTTAGCCTTTTATATATTGATAGAATAAACTTGCTTAATTAAATCTGCTTTCTGATTTAGCTAAATTTTTTCCAGCCCAGTGAAGCACCCCAACTTCTCTTTCAGGTAATTGTCAGCAACACAGCAGTAAATATCAACATGAAGCAGATTATTATTGCAGATCATGCAGGGAGAACAACAGGTAAAATATTCAACTCCAACAAAAAGAAAGAAAGAAAGAAAGAAAGAAAGAAAGAAAGAAAGAAAGAATCTACACCACCTTCTTTTAACACATAGAAATATAAATTGAAAATAGATTTAAAGGCTTGCCCTGGCCAGTGTGGCTCAGTTGGTTGGGCATCCTCCCATGCAATGATAGTTTGTGGGTTCAATCCCCAGAAGGGGGCATGCAGAAGGCAGCAGATGGATATTTTGCTCTCACATTACTATTTCTCTTTCTCCTTCTCCCTTCTTTTCTCTCTAAAAACAATTTAAAATATTTAAAAAATGGATTAAAGATTTTAATGTAAGACTCAAAAATCATAAAGCTCCTAGAAAAAAACATAGGCAATAACATCTCTGACATTTCTTTAAGCAGTATATTTTTTTTCTGATATATCTCCTCAGGCAAGAGAAGTAAAAGAAAAAAATAAACAAATGGGACTACATCAAACTAATAAGTTTTTGCAGCAAAAAAGTAAAAAGCCATCAAGAAAATGAAAATGCAACCCACTGAATGAGAGAACATATTCACCAATGATACATCCAATAGGGGTTAATATTCAAAATTTATGAATAACACATACAGCTCAACTCTAAAAACAAACAAACAATCCAATTAATAAATAGTCAGAGGACCTGAATAGACAATTCTCTAATGAGGACATACAGATAACCAATAGACATATGAAAAGATGCTCAACATCACTAATCCTCAGAGAAATGCAAATTAAAACCACAATGAGATATCACCTCACACCTGTCAGAATGGCTAGCATCAATAAATGGCTAGCAATCAACAAATAAGAAATTTGGTGAGGATGTGAAGGAAAGGGAACCCTTGTGCACTTTGGTGAGAATGCAAATTGGTGCAGCTACTGTGGAAAACAGTATGGATATTTTTCAAAAAAATTAAAATGGAACTGCCTTACAACCCAAATATTTCACTTCTGGGTATATATTCAAAGAAATCCAAAACATTAACTCAAAAAAAATATATGCACCCCTATGTTCACTTCTGTGGAGAGTGGCTACAGCATTTGGACGGGTTCAAGCTCGGACTAATGAGAGGGCATGGTACTTTCGTGGCAAAGCCAGGTGCAGGTCCCAGCTTGGAGGGCAAAGCCCTCCCAGCACAATTATAGCCAAAGGCTATGGTCCCAGGTCGCTGAGTAATTTAGGCTTGATAGAGTTCTCAAGTGCATGTAATTAAGTAGATTCGAAACTCACGAGAACATTGTAAACATCTTGACCAAACCCTTGCTTTGCCTCAGGGGATCTATAAAATAAAGACTGGGCTTACAGGCTGTGGCACTGTCTCTCCATCTGAGAACAGTGTCCCACCTGACCCTAACTGTATTCTCTTGTCTGTCTTCTTTAATCCTTCACTGCCCCTCCTCAGGTTCACCCCTGGCCATGCTGGACATGGTTCACACTACAGCCTTATTTACAACTAGTGGCCTGGTGCACAAAATTTGTGCATGGGGTAGGGGGTTCCCTCTGCCCAGATTGCACCCTCAGCAGTCAGTGCTGGGTCACCTTGGTGCCCACGGGAGCTGGGAGGGCGGGGAGTGACCGAGAGGTCAGCAGTTCAGCCTGCTCGCCAGTCCCCGCCCACCTGAGCCTCCTGAGCATGCAGCCTGGTGTTCGGTTGTCCGTTTGGTCATTTTGGACATTATGGACCCTGGCTCTTTATAGATAGATGATAGATAGATAGATAGATAGATAGATAGCCAAGATATAGAAGCAAGCAAGTGCCCATTAATAGATGAGTGGGTAAAGAAGAGGTATTACATATATACAATGGATAAATACTTTGCCTTAAAAGGGAATAAAATTTTACCATTTCTGACAGCCTGGATGAAATAAGTAAGTCAGAGAAACACAAATACCATATTATTTCACTTATATATGGAATTTAAAGAAATAAATAAATAAACAAATAAAATTGAAACAGATTCATAGATACAGGGAATAGACTGATGCTAGCCAGAAGGAAGGGAGCTTGGGGGATTGGTAGAAAAATGTGAAGGGATTAAAAAGTACAGATTGGTAATTACAAAATAGTCATGGGAATGTAAAGTATGGTATAGGGAATAAAGTCAATAATATTGTAATAACTATGTATGGTGCCAGGCGGGTGCTTGAAATAGCAGTGTGGAGGGACACTTTGTAAAGTATGTGACCACTATGCCTTATACCTGAAACTAATGCAAATTACTATTAAACATAATCTGTAATTAAAATAAATAATAATCAAAGAAATCTCAAGATATTAGAACATTTCAAAGTCACAAGACACTCCACTTGGGAAAAAAGGCCTAATTCCAATGTGGATATATATGTTACCAGAAAGAAGAGATTAAGACATCCACAGCCATGAGAAATACAGTAAGTAATCTTGTAATAAATTTTTTAGCTAATGTTAACGAATGTTGCCACTTGGATATAATTCCCTTGTCTTCTCTAATCACCACCATGTACTCCTTCCCACTTGCAAATCCCAGTCTTTAAAATTTGTTAATTCTTCAATCAAGTAGGACATGTTAAACTATGAGAACTAAAGTGAACAGAGCTACAGTTTCAATCCTGAGATAACACCAGAATATATAACATGAGAAGATGTATGTTTCAAAAGTCTCAGAGATTTAGTTTTTATTTCATTTCTTCATTCATCATTTGTGCAAAATACTGCCTGCTTTCTGGAGATGCACCAGTCCATGTGATGGACATGGCCTTTGCCCTCCTAAGTCCACACTCTCACAGCATTCCTCCGAGGATGTTAGGGACCTGCAGTTAACCAATTACCTTCTTGCAACCTATTAGGCCTCTGAATGATGGCTGAGCTGCAGGAAGTTTAACAGAGTAACTCCATAAGGCTAGGAACTGCCAACAGATGACATCACTCTTCAATATACACACTATAGAGGAACTACATTGGTTAGGAATGACTATACTATGTTATTTGAATGAGTTCTGCGAACTATAGTTTACAAAGATAAATAAATCATTTGTATTATCAATGTATTTTGTCAGAATGCATACATCCTTTTTGTTCTTGGGGACCCTGAAGAGCTAAACATTCTATCTGCTTATTGAATTGCTAAGTATATTAAATATATCCAGGAATTTTATTTGACAATTGAGTTCATTCAAAATAAAGATGAGTATGCATGCATATAAGCATAACCAATGGACATAAGACACTGGGGGAT
>NW_006296974.1:970762-978310 GCF_000327345.1 Myotis davidii | reverse complement strand
GAATGGACATAAATGTAATACTTTTTGTAATAAAAAATAAAAATAAATAAATAAAAGCCAAAAAAAAAAAGATGAAATTGTAAAATTTCCACCCACCTAAATATCTGTTTTCATCCTTCAGTATACTTCCCCTTATCTTTATTTATAACCAAGCTCTCTCTAACTCCCCCACCTACACAGAGGCCTTTGTCAGCCACCAAACCCTATTCTACTCACTTTAACAACAGGCTTTCTTTCAAGCTCTAAATTTTTTAATTCACTCATCAGGTCTCAATTTCTCTGAGGAATCTTAGCCACTTGAAGCCACTCTCTCCTCTATCGATAAAAGACCCGACTACCTTTGCCCTCAATTTTGTAATGAGATAAAGAACATCTGGTTTATTATTTTACTGCCCCTTTTCATAAAGTAATCAGGTTATATTCAGCTATCATAAAGCTAATTTGAGTCATGGTTTCTGAGCCATGTAAATATCATGTGTTAGAAGATTCTACTGGGCACAATATTCACTCACATATCTGGCTACATATTCGCCTCTATGTTTTTGAGTTTTAAAAACTTTAAGCTTCTTGAGGGCAAGCGTTATGTCGCTTTTATATGCTCCCTAAGCCACAATTTGGTGGATAATTAATTGGAATGTAAGGAAATTCGCAGAGATAAGTTAGTAGAAGGTTAAGAAGGTAATTGGAAGGTGTGTCTGCATTTGAGTTTGTAGGGTTCAGGAGACAAAGCCAAAGAGGATGGTGCTGTGGGACAGACTGAAATTTGGTTATCTAGTCCTCAGTGATTTATCACAGCCAGACGAACATCTTCCGGAGGCATGCTGACTGACGGTGGGCCTCAGAAGGGCAAATGCCTCATCCATCACAGGGACCAGTGTATTCCCAAAATCTAGTGCTTTGCACATGGTACACACAGAATAAATATTTTCAGATGATAAATGAGTGAATGAAATAAAATGAAGTCTGAGACTTCTGAAACATGAACTATACCCATCTTCTTTCCTTATATAGTCCAGGATAGATATAATTAAAAAAAAATGAAAAATAGAAACTACTGCTTATATTGTTAGTGGCTTGCCCTGGGTCTCATGGCCAAAAGAGCCACCAATAGAACTCAAGACTCCAAGTCCAATGTTCTTTCTAGCACATATCTCTTTCTTCTCCAACCCTAACGTATTCTAGGTCTTATTCTTTTAAAGCATTTTGATTTTTAAAAATTCGTAATAAACCACAGATGTATTAGCTCTTGCTATTAGCAAATCAGGTTAGATAATAATTGAAGTCCAGTATTCAATGTGTAATTATAATGAACAGATGGCCTTATAATAGGCCAACACACACACACAGAGAGAGAGAGAGAGAGAGAGAGAGAGAGAGAGAGTTTTTGAGAGGGAAATCAAGATCTGGCTGCTGCTGGACCTGGGTTATTCAAAACCAAAGAAATGCAAGGGTTAACTCTGAGGAGCCTCAGAAACCAGCTGCTTTTATAGCTCTGCAAAATCTCTTACCCAGATTTCAACATGGTTTGGGGAACACCGATTGAATCCTCATAGGGACCCCAGCAAGCATTTCTCAGTCACTAGCAGAACCCATCAGACCACTTTGCAGAAGCTGAGGAACACCAGCTCTGCTTTATTCTAGCCTTTCAGCCTGGCTTCACTCGCAGGTATTTTCTTAGAAGTCACTGTCTTTTTATGGACATGAGTCAATAATGGCTGGCTGCTGTGTGGTGGATTCCAATAGTGACCCTGATGACAGTACATATTCTTTTAATGAGATTCATGGGAAACTTTCAAAGAAATATTTGGACAACTTCCCAGAAGACAGATCAACTGGGGATGTCAAGCACCTTGCCCCAGGAATTGGTGTTTTTCCTTCAGAGAAGAAGCTGAAGGGCATCTCCCTAGTACCTGTCTCATGAGGAAGGGGCAGGGTGTAGTTAAAGCAGCGGGCGATGAGAACACAGAGTAACCAGGCATGAATATTGCAGACTCGACCCTTGATAAGGGATCAACTCACACAGAAATGCAGTCGGCCTTGCACGATTACAGTTTGGATTTCTAGGTCAAGCTACATTATTCCAAACACATGTGAAATGTCCCAATCATTCTGTTCTCAGAATTCTCACCACTGAGCTCACGCTCAGGGATCATTCTCAGAATTTCCTCCAGGCCCAAGGAAAGCTCATGTTAAACATCTGCAATTAAGAGATTGAAAAGGTCAGAAAAACATGGTAAAGTGGTCAAAAATAAATAAAATTCTTTATCAATGACAATATGCTCAATCATACACAGCTGAGCCAGGGGGATTCTGACAAACTTTCTGAGAATGCAAAATTGTGAATGGCTTCTAACATTTCTTATTTTCTTCTGAAATGGTATCTAGGGTGAACCATGATGCTGAGACAATATTTTAATTTAGAACCTTAAAGCTAGCCAAACTTCCTCAGACCCATGTTCAGTATGATTCTTTTTCAACACTACATGATCCACCAACCTCATCTCCCTCTCCCCTTTAAGAGGATGTATGCTTGCTGGATATACCTTCCCCATTAGAGCATACTATATTTTTAAGTAAAGGAATTATTTATTTTGACATACTCCCTTCCTACTGTCATATCCCCAGTGCTTTTTTTTTTAATACACTGTAGACATGAAATGTTTAATTAAAAGAGAGGATTTTTCATCATCATAAATAATTTTAGGATAATGAATTGGGAAAGAACTGTTACTATTAAATCAAATTGTCCTTCATTAATCATAAAAATTTCCTTAAGACTCAGAGAAAACTAAACTCTTAGTAAGGCAACCACATGAAGCATAGATTAATGGTCACGTCACTCAGAGGTTTTGGGTTTTTTGTTTGTTTGTTTTTTTCCCCAGGGAATCAGCTCAGAAGGGATCTGCCAAACACCAGTGTTAGTTGATTACCTCATGAGGGTCATGGAATACAGCCACCAGATGACCAAATTGTAGTGATCCTTTCATTTCTATTATTTGTGACTTTGCTTGTTTCATTGGGTAGAGACACTGGCCACATTTGCTGTTCAGATATCCCTTTGTCACATGAATGTGAAGACCCTATAAGTAGCTCTTGTTATACTTAATGGGATGTGTAGAAAGTAGAATATTTTTACTTCTGATTCTTTTAGAGGTTCTCAGCTCACTAGAGATTGAACCCTGAGGATGGGTTGATCACTTTAAGACAATCTTGGGGGCAGATAAAGCAAAGATAGCGAATTTAATTTCCTAAGCCTTCTTTTTCATTATTTGTTGAACTTCCCTTTTTTATGAGGCCTTTTCTGACTACTACCACCTGCATTGTTCAATCTCCTCATCTGAGCATTAAGTTATACTTGATTGTTTTCTGTGCATTTGTCTAAGTTGTGAGTGGCTGAGCTCAGGGACTGGGACCAACTTTGATGCTTCTTTGGTATCATGCTTATTGTCTAGTATATTGATGGACACATAATATGTACTTAATATCTATGATGGAATTTTGAATCACTATTTCCAATGTAAATGAATTTGGTGGTGGAAATAGTGACTGAGCTTCTTAGAATTTTTACCAAAATAAATTGATCAGAGAATTCTTTATTAGACTTCGGATATCCCTGTAGGAACTGCATATCATCCAAGACTCCATGGGTCCTATTTTCAAAGAGATTGACTGGACATAAAAAGCCAAACACTATTAGTATTTCTTATCCTAAGGCCTACTATGAGATGCAAATATCTGTCATTACTAAAATACTCTCTTCTTTATGGACCCAAATCTTGTATATAGTATTAAAGTTCTCTGAGAATGGCATTTTTTTAAACAACATACATTTATTATCTCTCAAGGATTCTGTGGGTCAGAAGCAGCTTAGCTAAAAAGTGTTGACGTGGGATCTCTCATGAAAATTCATTCAAGATGTCAGATGTAGCTGCAGACCTCTGAAAGCTCAACTGAAGCTGGAGGATCTCCTTTCTAGGTGGCTCACTCACATGGCTGGAGCCTCAGTTCCTCTTTTAAGCATCATTTCCACAAGACAGCTTGAGTATCCTCACAAGATGGCAGCTGGCTTCTCCCAGAGTGAATGATTCAGGAAGGAGACTAACAAATGAATGTTATGTTCTTGGAACTAATATAGCATCATTTCCACCATATTCTATTAGTTAGATGTGAGTCACAATAGAGGAAGAGGAATTCTTTTTTCCAATAGTTTTTATAGCCTTTGCCAGCTTAGGGAAATTCTCTGTCATTATTTCTTCAAATAGGTTCTAAATCCCTTGCTCGCTCTCTTCTCCTTCTGGTTACCACATGATGGAAATGCTATGCTCAATTTTGTCCCAGAGGTCCTTAAACTATCCTCATTTCTTTAATCCTTTTATCTTTTTGCTTGGTTTGTTTTCTACTACTTTGCTTTCCAAATCACCAACTCAGTCCTCTGCTTCATCTAATCTGTTGTTGATGGCTTCTAGTGTATTTTTAATTTCAGTTATTGTAGCCTTCATTTCTGACTGGTTCTTTTTTATGGCTTTTATGTTCTTTTTATGCTTACTAGCTCTTTGTTGAAATTCTAAGTTCTTTGAGCATCTTTATAACCAGTGTTCTGAAATCTGGTAGATTGCTTGCCTCTATTTCATTTAGCTCTTTTTCTGGAGATCTTTCCTGTTCTTTCATCTGAAACATGTTTCTTTGTCTCCTCATTTTGGCTGCCTCTCTGTTTCTATGTATGAGGTCGTTATGCTATATCTCTGAGTCTTGGCAGGGTGGCCTTATGTAGTAGGTTTCCTGTGGGGCCCAGTGGCACAGTTTCCCTGATTACTTGAGCAGGTTGCATGTGTCCTGCTGTAGTTGAGCCTTTATTGCTGTGGCATGTCAGTGGGTGGGAATGACCCTCACGCTGACTGGCTGAGGATTCACCATAGCCTCAGCATGCAAGCTGCTGTGTGGGGGAGGACCCCAAGAAGCAGGCTTTGCCCCAGAGGGGTCTGCTGCCTGCCAAAACACTTAAACGCTCTTTGAGTGTATAGACAGAGAAAGACAAATGCCATATTATTTCATTTAGATGTAGAATCTGTGGCATGGAAGGGTCAATGTCTAAGGCAGTTTCAGCTGAAAGGACTGATGCGTTCAGCTGACTTGGAACATGTGAGTAAAAGTGCTGGAATAACTCCTCCCAGTGTAAAAAGTCTACTGCAGCCACACAACTGTGGTCCCTTGGAAAGTACTTTCTCTGTGGTAGGGTTCACTGCTGTTTTCTTTCCAAGTTTTCTGCTGCATTTCTTCCCTCCAGAGCTTGAGTGCATGCTGACATCATGACCGCACACGCAGTCCGGCCCCTGCAGGGATCCGCGCTAGGACAGAACCAAGGTTTCTCTCAAACACGGAATGAAAGGCCTTGGCCCACCATCTGCAGCTCCCTGCCCGGCTCTTCCCCCAGTATCCATCCGCTGCTGCTGCTGCTCCACAGCACACACCAGAGGAGACAGGCGGCCATGCCCTTCTGCTGTGTGCCCACTGTGGCTGCCACTGTCCCTCCAGCATTTGAGGTTATCTTCCTCCACACTGTAATGCAAGCAGGAGCTGATAAGAAGTCTTGCAGAAGGAAGAAAACAACAGAAACATTTATTTCATGTTATGGTTGCGGAAGATGCTTCCCAGAAGCAGTATCACACATTTGGAAACCCATTTTCTCCAGTGTCAGTAATAAATGCTGTCACCTGGGAGGGCGATTTTGTTCATGAGAAGCAGAATAAAAGAAACACATTTATAACCTACATGTCTGAGATCAACTCAAACTTAATACAGTTTTAATGAACTTTATCACTTTAACTTGCTGCTAATGGCAACTTGGGTCACGTTTTCATTCATACCATCCTTGGAATAGGGATCTTAACAGATCATCTAGTTTACAGGCTCGCCCAAGGAGGTTAAGTAACCACCCCCAGTCACACAGATAGAGGTATTGTTGTAACAGAAGAATCAGTGATGTATTCATGGATTTGGGAGAGAACCTTGCTTTCCAAACATTCCAAGATACCTATAGAAAACTAGACATTCTCAAATTTTAATTTCATGATTTTATAACCAGTATCTCTTCTAGCATTCACTTTTTTCCTTGTTTCGTATTTGATTCTGTGTGTGTGTTTTAATCTTTTCCAAGTAATAAGCAGTTTGAGGACCAAAACCAATTCTAAATTAGCTTAATAGATCTGTACATACACAGTGCTTCTCACACATAAACACCACAAAAACTCTCTGAATAATCAAATGAAAGAAGGTTCTTTCGGCTCTTCCTCTAGGTCTCAGTAAGAAGACAGCTGCCAAACCAGAATGGCAGGGGCGAGAAAAGAACAGACCAGCGTCATGCAGACAGCCTTCTTCTTCCCTTCCAGGGTAATTCAAATTGGGGTCCCAATCTGAACATTCTTCCTGGGACACAACTCAGTCTCACACAGCTCAGTTGTGCCACTCTCCGAACCCCCATTTACACAAACTGACCAGACAGGTCCCAAATGCTGGGCGTTTTAGATAATTCTTCATTTGCTTTCGGGAGGTCCCTGTACAAACATTTTTTAAATAAATGGGGATGTGGTCGCCATAGCAACTCAGAGATACAAATGTAGTCTAACTCACTCACTGTTGAAGCAAGTCCCTGCAAAAATACTGACTTAAATCTGGGGTGGCGATGAGAGTGGGGATGAATGTGGATAAAATATTAAGTCTCCCAAATGCCTGGTTTTGCGTTATGTAAACGCAGGGCCACAACTGCAGGGGGAAGGGGGCGTGACAGTAGATGGGGCGGCCCTGCAGTGTGCTAGCCATTAAACGCCGGTTAGGAGTACAGGGTGGCCCCTCTACCACGTTGTGCCCTCTCCAGGCCAAAGAAAAGAACCTTCGAGAGGTGGATGGTACTGGAGGCCCAGAATCCTAACTTAAGCCGTTCAGTTTGCTGCAACTGTAAACTCTCCCGCACACGCTCAGCCCTGCAGCCCCGCTGAGCGCGCGGTGTAAAGAAGGGCGAAGGAACTGGCCTTGTGTGTGTGAGAGGCAGGTTCCCGCGCGCTCCACCCGCGCCTGCCCTTGGGGCCCAGCGCTCGTTATGTAAATCGCAAATGACTCGGGGGTGCACCCGTGAGGAGGCGGGGCCCACACACAAATACCGTGCTTCCAGAGTCCCCCACGCGGGGTGCCTCTCCCCGGCGTCTTTAGAAAACACCCGCTGCGTCCCCCGCTACCGGGTAATGTGCGGCCAGCGCCGCTGCGGGCGAACCAGGGGGCGGGCGGCGGGCGGCCACATGGCGGTGGCAGCTGCGCTTTGTTTGCACCGGCGCGGGGTGCGTCACCGGCCCTCGCAGTCCGGGGCCGAGGCGACCGTACATTTAACAGCAGTTCCCTCTGGAATTCTGAGAGTTTCCCTTTATCCTTGGATTTCTAAAATTTCATTAGGATGTATCTTGAAATGGGCCTTTCTTTTCTTTTTCTTCATCATACTGCTCATGATTTAGTGGGTCTTCTAAATCTAAAGATTCATGTAATTCCTTCAGTTCAGAGAAC
>NW_006296974.1:962919-970577 GCF_000327345.1 Myotis davidii | reverse complement strand
GGCGTTCCGGGCGCTGCACCTGAATGTGGGTCCCGGGGCGGTGTGGGGGCGCGGTTCTGGTTGTGCAGGCTGGGGTCTCGCCCCGGGGTGATGAGCCCTCTCCCGGGGGAATACGCGTGGGGTCGCTCTCCTGTGCCCCCTGCCCTGGCGCTGTTGACGAACATTTTGTGCTCATTGGACACTCATTGTTCCCCTACAGTGTGATGGTGGTGTTGGCATCCGTTTGTTAGCTGGAGAAGGGGGCAGCCTAAGAGAGAAGCTAAGAGTTTCCTCCTCGCGGGGGGCAGTGGGCAGGTGCTGAGAGGTCAGAAGGGAGGAGGCATTGTTTCTTCATTACTCTGTGTCCTCAACCGACTGCCCAAAGTCCATAGGTTGCCCTTAGATGACTTCTGTGGAAGTCCTTCCTTTGTGGTCAGAAAGACACCCTGTAAGCGCCCCTTCCCACCTCCCCCCCAAGACAAGAGCAAAACTAAATTTAAAAGCAACTTACACGTGAACTTCCTTCAATACATTTGCCTTGCCTAAAGACTTAAAAAAACTTTGTAAAAAGATATCGTTATGAAACTTCTCAGTGTGCAAACATGCAGCCAACTTAAAATGGGAAATGTGTTCACCTCTTTCTAAGAAGCAGTTAAACGGCATGTGTCGTTATCAGACTGTCCTGTCTCCTAAACACAAGTGTAGGGTTGAAGCGCACAGAAGAATCCAAACGGCAGTACCATTCCTGTACCCTGCATGTGTTCAGGTTACATGTCCTTGCGAACCCCCAATGCTCTCTGAGTCGAGGGTGCCACGGTGACTTTCTTTGGCCCCTGGCGTTCCTAATCCGCAGTTTCACTCTTGAAGGCAAATGACAGCTAATCTCTGATGTAATTGGGCCAGTGTGATTGAAGATTATAAGCCCTAACAGTCTGCTCTTCTCTTAGTTCAGGTAGTGAAGTGGGCAGAGTTGTCACTGAGTCCACAGTTGAATCGTGGCACTTTTCTTATACCTACTATCCCCACAAAATGTTTTTCTTACAGAAAAAAAAAAGAATTAAATTTACTGTTCTTTGAAACTTACTATGTTTCTTCGATTGGAAAGGTATTCTGACGTGTCCAGCCCAACATGAATGTTTTCACATCTGGAGTGATTTCATTTGACGAGTTAAAATCTGCTTTTTGAAGACCATCCCCGTTGCTGTTTTCTTCTTTATTTTTTAAATTTGATTTAATTTTATTGTTGATAGTATTAGTCAGAATCCTCATAATGAAAGCAACATTCATTATGTTGATGAAAAGGTACCAGGTCGTCCAAGTTTTTTATTTAATAGACTTTATTCTTTAGGGTAGTTTTAGATTCACAGCAAAATTGAGAGTGAAGTGCAGAGATTTCACATATACCCCCTCCCCCTACTCATTTATAACCTCCCCCTATATCAGCATGCCCCACCGGAGTGGTCCATTTGTTACAGTGGATGAACCTATATTGACAACAGTATCATTAGCCAGGGTCCATACTACACATTTGGGTTCACTTTTGGTGTTGTACATTCTATGAGTTTGGATAAATGTGTAATAACGTGTATCCATCATTGTAGTATCATCAGAGTATGATACTATAGTATCCCTTCCCTAAAAAAAAAAAAATCCTGTTTTCCACTATTCATCTCTTCCTCTCCCCAACCCCTAGCAACCACTGATATTTTTTCCATAGCCATAGTTTTGCCTTTTCCAGAATGTCATATAGCTAAATCATTAGAGTCTGTTGCCTTCTTATACTTAGTAATATGCATTTAAGTTTCCTGCATGCCTTTTCTTGGCTTGATAACTTATTTCTTTTGAGTACTGAATAATATTCCATTATCCCTCCAAGATTTTGTTTAGACTATGTGGGTATTTTCCTGCAGTGGTCTGAAATTTGTAATTTTTTGGTTTTGTTTTCTGAGATTGAGAGGTGCAAATATTATATTTAGATGATTCTTGCTTTAACGAAAGTTTTTATTTGTAACCAAGTTTTTATTTTTTAATTTTCAAATCCTTTTTGATGGCATATGAGTATTTTTATGTTCCTTTTTGATTTTGCTGTCCATATAAAAATAGTCTATTTAATCTAATTCCCGGTTTCCATTTACTGTCTCTCAAGATTGAATTTCTGAATTTTATTTATTATTATGCCATTTCAAAGTGAGTTTCTCTGAAAGTCCTCTGAGGGAAGATGGGAGGATCCCTAACCATTGCCTGCATGACTTTACTTTTTTTAATCCTCAGCTGACAATATGTTCATTATTGATTTTTTTTTCTTAGAGAGAGAGGGAGGGAGAGAGGGATAGAATGAGAGAGAGAGAGAGAGAGAGAGAGAGAGAAACATTGATGTGAGAGAAACATGGATTAGCTGCCTCCCAAATGTGCCCTGACCAAGGATCAAACCCTCAACCTCTGAATGTTCCTGGCTAGAAATTGAACTGGAAATCTTTTGGTTTATGGGATGATGCTCCAACCAACTGAGCCACCCAGCCAGGGCCTGACTTTTATTTTTTTTTCTTTAATATATTTTTATTGATTTTAGAGAGGAAAGGAGAGGGAGAAAGAGAAAGAAACATCAATGATAAGAGAGAATCATTAAGCTGCTGCCTCCTGCACGTCCTACTGGGGATCCAGCCCGCAACCCGGGCATGTGCCCTTGACCGAAACCAAACTTGGGACCCTTCAGTCTGCAGGCCAATGCTCTATCCACTGAGCCAAACTAGCGAGGGCCTGAATTTTATTTTTGTTCTCCTTTTCAACATCCTTCTAGCCTACACTGATATTTCAGTAACTAATGTATGCTGAATCTGACGTGTTACTCTGAGTTGGTGGAATGATTTGCATTGCTTTCCATGTAGGAAGCATGTCTCTCCCTGTTGTCCTGCCTCCAGAGCACAGGATCCTGCAGCAGTTTAGACCTGTGACCAACCAGAACGAATTTGAGAGGCCCAATTATAGCACAATTTATTCAACCAATTATAAAATGCCTTCTAATTTGTGCCACGTCTGCTTTCATATTGCTGCTTTTTCTTTCATTGCCATTGCCGATTTCCACTTTTTTCCATCTGTAGCTTCTAAATTTCCTACATACCTTTATGACAGTTTTTTCTAGTATTTAAAATACTCTCTTTGGCGGGCATAGCTTTTTTTTTTTTTTCTTCTCTGGGTCATTACGATCTTAAATAAAAGTAGGCCTAACTGCAGTCACTGAATCTCTCTTCAAAGATCTTAACACAGCTGTTGATTTAGAAATTCAACAAAGGGTAATAATAAAACCCCTGTTCTACAGCTGCCTTTCACTTAGGATTCTATTCCACTCCAACATAATTTAAATGCACGTCGGTGGTGTTGTGAATTGTGTAAAGGAAATGAATAAGTTGTCAGAGTTTCAACCTTGATCTTCCCTTTTGCCTTTTGACCTTTATGCTGTCGTTGATATGGGTCAATCTGCTTGTGCTTTTCCAGACTGTATCTTTGAACTTCATCTCCTACTTCTTCACTTCAGAGTTTCTTGTAACTCTTCTTGCCTCTCTGATCCTGTGGCCATTTCCAGAGCTCCATTCTACAATGCCAGCTCCTCAGCCAGCAGCATCTTTCACAGAAGCTACCAGCTGCACAGCTTCTATTCCCCTTCTGGTTCCAGCTCCATGCAGGTACCTGAGATCATCCTCTGCCCCTCTCTGAGGGATGCTAAATTCTTCACTGTCAACTAGCATATTCCTTCTGATCGTTTCTCAAGTGTGCCAACTTGCGAGCATATTCAAACCTCCCTTCCTCGGTCAAACTCCTCTGCAGCATTTTCCTACCACCCCCACCCCCAATCTATTGCAAATTGTACATAGGAGTTCTTTAGGCTCCTGCCTAAGAGCGTGGACGTGCAGGTCTGGGTTTGGATGAGTTGCTGGGTTCGTTAAGATTAGCTGCCAATTACAGAGACCGCAGAGAACAATGGCTTAAACAAAGTGACGTTTGTTTCTCTTTCACACTAAAAAAGAAAAAAAAAGTTTACAGAGGAACACTCCAGGGCTGGCAGGATGGTTTTACAGTCTTCTGAGACCTAGGCCAGCTCCACCTTTTAGATCTATCATGTCTCAGGCGATGCCCTCAACTTCATGGTGCTCGGTGGAGCTTCAACCATCACATCCAGGTTCAAGTACTGTAGTAGAACGAAGGGAAGGAGACAGAGGAAAGGCAAAAGCCTTTCTTAAGGAAGGTCTCTTAAGGAACATTTCTGAGGCTGTCATATACTTCTTGTTACATCTCATTGGCCAGAACTTGGTGATGTGGCCTCACCTAGCTCGAGTAGAGATGTTATAATATTGTCCTTATTTCAGATAGCCTTATGCCCAGCTAAAATGTGGGAGGTTCAGCTCCTTAGGAAAAAGGAGAGAAAGAACACTGGGTCGCCAAACACCACAGTTCCTCTACAACTCTTTCTTGACCAATATTACCCATCACACAGGATTCTTAACAATTAAAAGAAATATTATACATGAAACTATCTAATACAGTGTCTAGCATAACACAAGTTTTCAGTCAATGTTAGTTCATATTCCTCCTTGTTCCTCTTTCAGGAATTGCCTGGTTTCCCTGTTGCAACATCATTGGCATCCAAACCCTATTTTAAGTAGTTAGGCATTTGCCCAGTTGGTGGTATCAGATTGTATGCTTGTACCTTTTCATAGGAGAGGGCAACACATTATTACTCAATGTCAGCATTTATTTCTTAGCTTAAAACATGGCTTAGATGAAAAACATAGCTCTTGGAATCAAATAGACCCAGATGTGAATCCTGGCTTTGCCACTCAGTGTGTAACCTCAGCCTCTCCGCACCCTCAATTTCCTCATCTGTGCACTGGGAGTAATAATCAGATATGAGAATTAAATGAAAAACATGTGTATAGAATGCTTAATACTGTACCTGATAAAGTAAGCAGTAGCTTTTCTTTTTTAATTTGGCTTAACCTGGGTGAAGCTTTTTGAAAATGAACTCATTCCATTAAAAAAATATATTAATAGTGGTCATTTCCATATATATCCAAATGAGTGTTATTAAATTATTAGTCAAACTGTTTTGAGAATTGTCTCCATAATCAGTTTAAGCCCAAATAACAGCAAAATCTTTCCTGTATTTTTAAAATAACAGAATAGCTTAGCCTTAAGCTTTATCAGCCTTGATTTGATAATTTGGGGCTGTTTCACTCTCAGAAGGTGAAACATTTCCATGATTGTATATATTTCATAGTATTCTTTTCAGCAGCTATTTATTAACTGTCTACTTTGTGCCAGACACTATGCTAGGTTCTGGGACTCCAGTGGTTAGCACAAATGTATTCCCTGCCGTCATGAAAGTTGCAGTTTACTGGAAGAGTCAGCAAATAAATAAATAAAAATGCCACTATATCCTGACTGGCGTGATTCAGTGGTTGAGCATCGACCTATGAACCAGGTGGTCACTGTTAGATTCCCGCTAAGGGCACATGCCCAGGTTGCAGCTCATCCCCAATGGGGATGGGAGGTGAGGGGGGTGATGCAGGAGGCAGCTGATTAGAACAAATTTCTATGCACACTGCACATATCTTATTTTGAAGTGAAAAAACAAAACGGGAACAAATACAATATTTGTATTTGCATGTGGCCCGCGGGCCGTAGTTTGAGGACCCCTGATTGATATATATGTATATATATATTTTAAATGCCACGATGAAAGTTGTCAGGAAGGAGTCATACAGCTACTGTGGAAGCACATGCAAATGCCTCATGGTTGGAGGTTGAATGGAGTCTGTAGGAACAAAACATTGGCCGGTGAGCTGCAAAGCTCAAGAGTGTGGTTTGAAATGAGCTCAGACATGACCTGAGCCTGCCCTTAGGCAAGAACCAGAATGTGCCATGGGTTCCCACACCATTACCGAGAAGGCATTTCATAATGTTTGGAGCCATCTTTGAAATATGTGTATATAATATATATCTTCTCAGTGTGATACTCTGAAAGGAGCTACATTGGCAAACTTTAAATATAGATACTTTTAGATACAACAGGCAGATGCATCGGAGAGAGTTGGCAGTAAAGTAGGATCTTTTCAGAGAAAGTCAGAGGCTTGATCTGTATCACCCTTCGCAAATGGAGTTTGAAGCCATTTGCCTGGATGGGGGCCATATGAAAGACTGTTGGTGGAATTGGCAGCTCTTTACATAAAGCAGTAGTGAAAAAATGACCACAGGATGGGAGGTATGGGCAGTGTGTTCCAGAGAACTGGCTGGACTGCTGTGCTGGGGTGGCCTCTCAGGGCCAGCGGGCAGCACCAGTATCCAGTCCCTTCTAAGCTCTCAGGTTTGTATAGGCAGGAGCCCAGCTCCACATGTTGACAGTAGGCCACCATTTTCCCTTGCCCTGTCCAGCTGAGCCAATTGGGAGAAATGTCTCTAATCCCTTTGAGAGCCTTGGAGGTGGTGGGGCATGACGAGCCTCAGGGGCAGAGCTGCCTGCCATTGGACTGCAAGTTGTTTCTTGCTCTGAGTAGATAAATTTAAGATGAATAAGTTCTGTTCATCTCAGGATTTTAAAGTTCATCTCTCAAGGCAAAACTAAATGAGTTTGTTCCTGGCCCTGTTTCAGTGCCGAAATAGGCAGTCCTCAACTGAGCGGTGATCTGTCTTCCAAAAGCCTTTGTGAGTCATGATGCAGGTTCTCAGACAGTATTGTGCATGGGCTCAGGTTCCCAGGCTTGCCCAAGAGAGTCTGTGCTGTGCTGCACCACCCTAGGGTGCCACCAGCCTTTCTCCTTCACCCTCCCAGAAACGCCCTTGCACCTGGGACTCGCTCTTGCTCCCCACTTGCGACGCATTTGGAATTCCTCCCTCAGTGGCACACCAGGCTTGTTCCTACCTGGGGGACTTCTCATTGCTGTTCTCTACATTGAATGCTCTTTCCTTATGAATTTGCATGACTGCTTCCTTCTCCGCTATGAGGAGTCAACTCAGATGTCACCTCTGAGATACCTTCCCTTCTTTTTTTAAAAATATATTTTATTGATTTTTTACAGAGAGGAAGGGAGAGAGAGATAGTCAGAAACGTCGATGAGAGAGAAACATCGATCAGCTGCCTCCTGCACACCCCTTACTGGGGATATGCTTGCAACCAAGGTATATGCCCATGACTGGAATCGAACCTTGGACCCTTTAGTCCACAGGTCAATGCTCCATCCACTGAGCCAAACCGGCTAGGGCTTGCTGGTTTGTCTTCTATTCCCTTTAACCCCCATTAATTAAAAGTTCTGTGAAAGCGTGAACCTGTCTCCCTGTGTACCTACTCTTAAGCCTGGTTTTCAGTAAGCTTCTCAGGCTGCTACATGTGATATTGGCAAATAATTTTACCCCTTTGAGAATAAAATGGGGCCAATAATACCTATGGAACCTGCCTCGTAGAACAAATGAAGGCCTGAAGTTAGTAGACTGAAGGTTCTTTCATTTCCCCTAAACAGGCTATTCATCTTTAGATTCCATATTTTTCAATAACAATGTTTTTTACCCAGGTACATGACCCAGAGAATCGTAGAACTCATCCTAGGCTTGTCTCTGTTCCATTTCCCCCTAAACTGCTCCTTCTACAGTTGCTAAGCAACTTGTCCAGAGACCATATTCTAGGTTTCCCC
>NW_006296974.1:960480-962900 GCF_000327345.1 Myotis davidii | reverse complement strand
TCCCTACACAGCCCCTTTGCTGTCCTGAGTCTTTTCCAGGATCACTGCTAATTGTCTTCCAACCAGTAGTTCAGTTTGTAGTCTTTCCTGTCTTCTGTCCCTCCTCCCATTTGTTGTCCACACCAATGTAATATTTCTGAGAGGGGAATCTTATAACTGCCCAGTTTAATAACCTTTAATGACTTGCTTTGCCACAGGATCAAGTCCAAACTCCTTGGTGAGCCATATAGTAAAGTCTCCCTTTGTTGGCTTCTGCAGCTCTCCAGCTTCACCTCTTGCCACCCTGTCGTTTCTTAATCAGCAGATCATGTGCCACGGACACAGCATGCACAGTTGCAACCTCATACACCAGCCTCAACTATTTACAGTGCAGGGAGGAAGACGGTAGCACTCCACAGCTTTCTTCCTTCCCTCCATCTGGGAGGCTCGTATCCCCTCTTCAAACACCTGACCGTCTTTCAAGAATCAGTTCCAGCATACCTACCTAGACTCAAAGATCATTCACAACACTTCCCTTCCAACCCCTAGAGCTCCTCATTCCCTCCTCTGTGCTGCCTCTGAGCCCGAGTTCCTACTATAATACCTGAGCCCGAGAACAGCTATGCTTCCTCCTAGGTCTTCCTTCATGATAAAGATTATTTTGTTCATCTCCAGGCCTTCCTGGGCCAGCATAATACTTGGCATGTAAATGGAGATCTGGGAAAGAATTAGGGAATAAAATTCAGCTTGCTTATTACCTAATCCAGGGCTTTGTTTCAATAACATACTTTTGACGGGTATTTGACTAAAATTTGAAAGCTCTCCCTGAAGTTTAGAAGTAGAAAGGCATATTGTACTTATGCCGTTAATAGATATCATTCAAATGGCCAAAATATTTTGTTAATGAGCTAGAGTTTATTGAACATATACCGTGTTCAGAGTTCTGCATTTGCCAATTTACAGGGAATGCTTTAGACTGCTTTTACTCTTTTCTGAAATAATCCTTGCGTTGTCTTTCTATATGAAGTAAAAATGTTAGATGGTCAGCACACGTTCTTGGCTTTCAGACGGTTTAAAACAGTGTCTCCTAATGTGTTTTTTTCGAGGACCCCCTAAGAGTATTTAGAAAAACTATGTGCTCTATTCATACATGTTAAAATGTAATGTCTAAATTTTTATCATGATTTTTAAATAGTTGTAAAAGATGACTTTCCAATATTATAAATATTGATTTTAAAAATTCTTGTTAATGTGTCCAATAGAAGCTAAATTAATACCAAGATGACTTCCTATTTGCCATATCATCTATTTTAAAAGTACATGAATAAGCTCTTCTAGAAAAGTTGGGAATTTAACATACTTGTTTCCCTCATGAGATTCACATCATTCCTCTACTCTTATTAAACTTAATCCCAAAGTAACATTATTATGTTTGAAAATCTTTCATTGATTACCTTATCCTACTCTTGTGACATACACACTACATATACTACATTTTTATTTTTTTAAGTTTTTGTGACAAGAAGTCCCTGTTAAATAAAATTTCTTTTAGATTAAATTATGATTTTTTTTAGTGTACAATTGATCAGAACAATTACATTAGAATTTTGATGAATCATTATTAGGCATAGGTAAAATTTTATTGGAAAATTATCTCTCAATGAGGTGCCTGGGAATTAAAAATAGTTTATTTATGCATAACTAATATTACTTATTGATAGAGTAAGCTTTGCTTCATATTAAATCATGTGCTGCTTTTAAAATATAAGTTGTTTATGAAATACTTGCACAAAAGCAGTATAATCCCAACCCTATGTTTTAAACTCCTGAGTTCTATGCCAAAAGTTATGTAGTGATTGATCATAAAAGTGATTTCGTTTTTTGCTAACAACTTAATTAGCTCTTTCTCCAGTGTTGCTCCAAGCAAAGAAATGGAAACTTTCCCCTGACTCCCCAAAGGATTTGTTTCTCAGTCATGGAAGTCACTCACTTCCTTAACCTCTATAACCCTACAGGTACTTCAAAATGGCCCTCTGCGTGGGCCCTGGGGATTTTTACTCCCCAGGACAGTGTGCTATAAGCAGACTGCTAAGCAGTGATATGCATGCCTTTCTTTTTGAATGTGGGAAAAGGATAAATGTGAAAAGGGAGGAAAGGGGATGGCTAGAAAGAACCAACAGGACATCAGTTGTTTTGAAGCAGATAGACACAGGTTAATTGATGATCTGGAAATAAATGATTTCAAAGTATGTCTGCCTCCAAAACAAAACACAAAATCACCAAACAAAACACAAAAAGGGTTCCTAACCCCCAAAATGCCCTGTTTAAAGGTGAATTGGTTTGAGCACTAAAGAACACTTTTCAGTCAAGTTAGCTATCAACTTTAAAGCAAAAGCCTCCTATTAGACCAATTTAAAGATTTCCTCTTGGTGGGTAGTAAC
>NW_006296974.1:942725-960447 GCF_000327345.1 Myotis davidii | reverse complement strand
GGAAAGAGCCTGGCTAATGCATGCCACTCTTTTATATATGTATCCAACAGAAGCTAATTTGATACCAATGTGATTTGATCATCATCCATTTTAAGAATACATGAACAAACTCTCCTAGAACAGTTATATAATTTTTATACCCACTGTTAGACTAGATACAAAAAAAGAAAAACATTGGTAAAATATCACCAGATGCTTGACTGATAGTCAGCTAAGTCAGTGGGTGAGTGGTTTCTAAAAATAAGTCTCAATCACATTGGAAAAGACTTCATGTTTTATTTAAAAATGCTAATTTCTTCCCAGGAGGAGAGATTATGAATTTCAGCATGCAGAAAGGTTAGTCCCAGGCTAGATTTTGAACTTTCTTCTGTATGGGTAACGCAATCTGAGGGAGAGGAGTTAGCCTAGCCATCATCCTACAGAGTAGGGAGCCTTTACCGAGTCCTCCTGGCTCCTAGATGCTGTGGCCGTGTGTCAAAGGACACTTTACAGATGTCCCCTGTTTTCATGCCTTCTCCCAAAAGCTTATAGCAAATCTCTCCTAAAATACTTTACAGGGACCCCCGCATTACTTGGTATATTATACGTTTGTACATCACTTCTAACTTGGAAAGCATTTATAAATTATTCACCTTTATTGATGACCTGCAGTAGATGAGCCAAGTATTATTCCCATGATAAAATGTGATAAAACTAAGTTTGCAGTGGGATATGTGGCTTAACTAGGCAAACTCCACAAGTTAATGGCACATCTGGCACTTGATAAAGCAACTTTCTTCTACAGTATATGTACTGCCTGGCTTCTTTCCCCAGATGTGTTCTTTTATAAAAGGCTCTAAGGATTGGAAAACTTGACTTAAAGTGACCATGTGAAGATTACGTAAGATAGATATGCTTATAAAATGCTTAGTAGAGTGCATGGTTCTTAGCAAGACTTCTTAAAAAGAAAAGTAACATACTTGAGTTTTTGTACCGACTTTTACGGATTTTTAAAAAACTAATACATTCAAGAGATTTTTTTTTTTTGAGCACTTAAGACTTGTCAGCCATCATGCCAGTCTCTGGGAATAAATCCAACATTTGGGGGAGAAAAAAAAACAGAAAAGAGAAAATGCATTTTGCATGGCACATACATCCTAGAAGAGGGAAGTTCGACAATAAGCAAATGCAAGATATCATGTCATAGTGCAAATAAAGGGTTAGAGAATGATTGGTGATGGGGATTAGAGGAGCTGATCGGGGACAGCATTCTTTGGGTAGGGGCTTTTGAGAAGACCTGAATATTAAGGTCACCAGAGTCAGAGTTCAAAACCTTGAGTTTATTTGGCTAAGTTGACTCAAGTCATGATATTCTAGAGTTATTTAGAAAGGACCTTCAAGGTTATCTATTGATTTTAACTTTTTTATGTTATGCATAACATTTAAACATGCCTAGAAATCATCCTTGGATCACCTCAAGTTCATATCCTTGTTCTATTCTAGTCCTTTGCTTTCACTGATAAGACATTAAGGTGGAGAAAGGCCAAGTAAAAATGAGCCACAGTTTCACAACTAGTTGGTGGCTGAGCCAAAGACCTAAAGATCCCCACAAAGTTCTCTGTTGCTTTTTCCACTAAAATCTACATAACTAGAGTATACATTTTCTGAAGCAATCACCCATAAAGCATCTCCTGCTTTTTTTGTGTATGTGCCATTTTTATTTGCATAGACTAAAACTTCCCCAAGTAGCTAAATGTGACCAGTGTGATTCCTTTTCCTATTTCCTGAGCAGTCACAGCATAAATAATACCCCAAGGATTCCACATGTCCTAGAAAATTCTGAGCAAGGAGGACTCAGGCTGATGGCAGGAAAGGACAAAATATGACAACAAAGAATGTAGACCTTGGAGTGTGGGAAGATTTATCTGTTCTTACAGTGAAACTTTGGCACATCATGGCTTTGAAGAACGGATAGGGCCTGACAGTGCCTTTAAAGGGCTCTAAGTGTACAAGCAGGAGAGGGGCTGGAGATGTGAAAGGCTTTGTTCTAGATTTCAGAGGAGCAGTGACTCCCTGGGGTGAAAAAGCAGTCACTCCCATCATCCCACCCAGTAATTTCCTCTCGGGACATTTTATACAAAAACTTGGAAGATAAACTTGTCACTTTCAGGAAAATATTCATTATAGCAACTTATCTTTCTAGCCACACTTCCTTGACAGATATTTCAACTTTTAGCACTAAAAAATAACCAAAAACATTTTTTTAAAAAATTTTCACCATGCCCCACCCCCCCCAAAAAAAATTATCATTGTGGCCAAAAATCATTTGGTAAAATTTTATATAAAACACCCCCCCCCCCCCCCCCCCCAAAAAAAAATTATCACTGTGGCCAAAAATCATTTGGTAAAATTTTATACTCCTTTGTAACCAAAACTCTTTTTTCTTTTTGAATATTTTTTTTTAATATATTTTATTGATTTTTTACAGAGAGGAAGGGAGAGAGATAGAGAGTTAGAAACATCGATGAGAGAGAGACATCGATCAGCTGCCTCCTGCACATCTCCTACTGGGGATGTGCCTGCAACCAAGGAACATGCCCTTGACCGGAATCGAACCTGGGACCTTTCAGTCCGCAGGCCAATGCTCTATCCACTGAGCCAAACCGGTTTCGACCTTTTTGAATATTTTTAAATTGTTTTTCAATTACATTATTTTGTGTAGTTTCCAGTTAGACAATCATGTACTTTACAGAGTGTTACTCCAATATTTCCAGTGTCCACATGGCACCATACATAGTTATTATAATACTATTGACTATATTTCCTGTGCTGTACTTTACTAACCAAAAAGTTTAAGTAGCGGTAATCCATACCATGGAACGAGTACCTGATTTCTGAAACTGGATGCTATGTAAACATTTCTATTTGCATACAAGATTTTCTAATAAAGTACATCTGGCTTTAAAACCTCCAAAGCACAGCAAATCTGCCTCCAGTAAACATAAATATTCATTGAAATGTAAGCTGCTTTCTGTTGTTGCTCTTAAAGACAAAGAAAACCTACCTTTTCCATTGGAATTGCCCCTCAATATTGTGACACCTTCAAGAGAAGACATTCTAGTCTTTTCTCTTTTAGTGAAAGGCCCTTTCCCCCACACTCCCCATCTCTACCCCCCACCCCCCACCCCCATTTTGGGATATTTCTAGCCTACTTTTCCATCTGTGTGCCTTGTTACTATGGTGATGGGCACCAGAGAAATAGAGAACAAAGTGGATGTAATAAGCATCTCCTTACATGGTTTCCAGTGCTAACAAGGGATCTAGGTTTTTCAGGCGTGGCTTGTTCTTTATTGGTGGCAGAAGGGGACCAGCCCAGCTGGGAGCGGGCCCTGGGGTTGCAGGCCGATCCCCACTGTTCTGCACTCATCAGACCTTTCTCACTCAGGGTCATGATGCTGAGGAAGAGCAGTGGGAGCCCGTGCAGGGGATGGAGTACAAAAATTAGTGCCAGAGTCAACCCACTGCAAAAGACAAATCTTCTGAAGCATATTCATGGGAGGGCGTTTGGGGCTGGTTTTTAGGTTTACGCAGCATGAATTTCATGTTGTTTAACTTAAGCTGTCAATAGAGAAGATTTGCCAACTTCGGTTTTCCTCCCTTTTGAGGTGCTTAGCCTGTGTTATATGAAAATTAAAATGAAATCTATCTTGATGGGTAATAGCTTGCAGTATTTGCTCCTGTGAAATGTTTTAAATAAGTAATTAAATTATTAATGCATGCTTATTTTGTGGTGGTTTTAGAATTACAATTAAATATGTTCTAGATATTGTAGAAATTGCTGTTTTCCATAAGAACCGGGAGAAGGTTCCACAAGTAGTTTTTAACCTTCTTCGCATGCTTATTCATAGATTACATCTTCATGTATCATTTTCTTTGACAGCCCTAATGACTAAATAAAATATTCCAGTTAATCGATTCCATCTTCTGGACAATTATTTTTAAATTTAGTATATTTTAAATTTGCATTGCTCGTATTTTTATGTTTAAGGGGCAGAGGCAGGATAAAATAATTTAGCACAGTGTTTTAGAATATAAAATCATGGGACATGAATCCAATTTTTGGAGCTAAAGAAACGGAATGTTCTGGATGCCTGTTGCATTGTGACATGACATGAGGGCCAGAAGTTCCTTCTAGCTCTACATTCTTGACTCTTTTGGTCACGTAGCTCCTTTCTTTTTGCCCGATGACCCATATTTTGCCAATTCTATTATCTGCTATTACACTGATATAAAAAATGCTTGAAATCAACCTCATACTAGGACTGAGTTTTTTAGATACAGTGTAACCTTCCCAAGCAGTCAGCTTTTCCTGTTGTGGCATGAATGAAAGAATGAGAGCACTGGAGTGGGAGCTGGACCGCCCAGTGCTGACCCTGGCTCAGCTGCTGCTTGGGGTGAGCTTGGAGATGCACTTTTAACCTTGCAAAGAGCACATAGCTTCATCAGGAGGAGCCGAGATGCCACAAGAAGGTTTTGAAGCAGAAGATGACATCGGGTTTGTTTTGGAAAGTAATGCTAGCATCTGTATGGAGGACATGCTGGAGATGACAGAGATTACATTGGGAGACCAAATAGGGCAGTGGTGATAGAACAGAAGAGAGTAATATAAAAGGAATTTGAGGAAAAGGTCATAGAATTAAATAGTTTCATTAACTTATTTAAAAATTTTTTTATTGATTTCAGAGAGGAACGGAGAGAGATAGAGAAATAGAAACATCAATGATGAGAGAGAATCTATTGGCTGCCTCCTGCATGCCCTCCACTGGGGATCGAGACTGCAGTCTGGGCATGTGCCCTTGGCCGGAATCAAACCTAGGACCCTTCAGTCCGCAGGCCAACGCTCTATCCACTGAGCAAAACTGGCTAGGGCCCCATTAACTTTTTAAAATTTTATTTATTTATTTATTTATTTATTTATTTATTTATTTATTTCACAAGGATTCCCTGGTAATTGCTTAAGTCAAGCTTTGCTTACTTTATAACTTCAGTTGTTTTTCATAGAAGGAATGGATTAAATTCCTCCTGATTATTTATTGCACCCCCCTCAAAAAAAAAAACCTTCAAATTTCAGATTGCCAGTGAATATAAATTATATTAGCACAACTTTAAAAATGATAACTTCTGCTATAAACTGAATGTTTGTGTCTCCCCCACTTCCCAGGTTCTTAGGTTGAAGCCTAATCCCCAAGGTTATGGTCTTGGGAAGTGAGGCCTTTGGGAAGTGATTAGGACGTGAGGATAGAGCCCTCTCCAGTGGGGTTTATAAAATAGAATCTAGAGAGCTTCCTTGCCCCTGCAACCATGGGAGGACACAGCGGGAACAGCTCTGTCTATGCATCGGGAAGCGGGCTCTCACCAGACACTCTGTCTTCTGGCATTTTGATTTTGAACTTCTCAGCCTCTAGAACTGTGAGAAATAAATGTTTGTTGGTTAAGTCACTCTGACTATGGTTGTTTATTATAGAAGCTAGAATAGAATAAGGCAGCTTCTAAACATGAATGTCTTCTGACTGGAAATGAGAAAAGACTTGGGGAAAAGGTCGTGTTTGTTCTGTGGGAAGAATAATGACTCATTTTGCACAGAAGAGGTCTGCTGAAACCACGCAGGACAGTTTCTTATCTTCCAGAAGGCTTGAAACTGTGGGCATGTTGGGTGGGTTTGTGGGGAGAACAGAGCTTGTATTTGTGAGGAGATCCCTCCTTCATGGGCAATTGTTCTCTGATACCTCCTGGGAGCCGGGAGTTTCCATTGCACTTGATGTTATCATCTATGTGAAAGTAGAAAGTAGGCCAGGAAGAATTAGCTCTTATTTTTAGTACAATTAAGAAGCTGGCATTCTGAGAGACTGCATAGCTTGGCTAAAGTTTAGGCAGATATTAGGCAGGATCGGAGTTCACTCTCCTCCATGGTTTTGCTGGCTTCTCCACTCATTACTGAGTGAATGGGTGAATGAATGACTGCATGTTTGCTCTGTTCATTCCAGTGAGCTAAGCTACTTTTTATTCCCCTCAAAGATTACTTTGATGATGATTCGTATTCATGCTAGCTAGTTTTACTATTACGGGTTGTGCAGGCTTAGGTAATGACATAACTGTTTCATTTGCCTCATCTATAAAGTGGCAATAACTTCATGGAGTTGTGGGAGCATTAATTAACTGGCATTAAGGGGTTAGAAGAATATTTAACACAGTTATCTTGTGACGAGCATCCACTCCCATGACTGTTGCAATACAATGAGCATATTCAACTACGTCAGCCTCACATCAACTACTTATTAGGGTCTGTCTTTGTGTCCTCACACTAGGCTCTTTGTGTTATCCACCGAGGAGAAATGATTAGGAAAAGCTCCACTTGATTTGTCTTTTGATGATTTATAATTTGTTGTTTCAGTTAACTAGGCCTAAATGGACTTTTTCTTGGTTAATTTTTAAAGCACAGCCCGATTACTTAATTCTGACAAATTAGGCTTGTATAATTATTGATGGAAAAGGAACACTACAGACCAGTGTTATCAACTATAGTCTAGATCAGTGATGGTGAACCTATGACACGCATGTCAGAGGTGACACGCGAACTCATTTTTTTGGTTGATTTTTCTTTGTTAAGTGGCATTTAAATATATAAAATAAATATCAAAAATATAAGTCTTTGTTTTATTATGGTTGCAAATATAAAAAAATTTCTATATGTGACATGGCACCAGAGTTAAATTAGGGTTTTTCAAAATGCTGACATGCCGAGCTCAAAAGATTCGCCATCACTGGTCTAGATGGCACAAAATCCTCATTTTTATTTGTTAGAAGTCTTACAATTCCTTTATTTCTTTTCCTGTTGTTATGAAAGTAACTGAACCAGTGACTGGTACTCTCTTTATCTTAAAGTGATCTATACGAGCCCAAGTATATTCTAATATCTCATTTTTGAAAAACTAAAATCTCTGTATATATGTGTGTACAGAGAACAAGATGTAAGGATGTGTAGAATTGCCTGGTGTGTGCAGTGGGGGTTTATGAGAGGGGAAGGAAACAATTGTTTTGAAGTTTACCCTTTGATTCTTGTGTTTTTCCTCTCTAGTGAAGTCCTCAGAGATACCACACATGGTGAAATCGTATAAAAAATTCTTTCTAAACAAAGTATTTCCTTTCCTAATGAAATTCCGCTGTGGTGCTTTGTTGTTGGTGTGCTGGGAATTTTGAAGTGTTCTCTGTATTTCTGTGATTTTGACCCAGTAATCTTATTTGGATTTACCAGGCGTAGCAGCTGTTGTTTTTACCATCTATTGCTAAATTGTATTAATGTCCAAAGTTGAAAAATCCTCTTTTCTATGTTGCTCTAAATTATTCAGTTTTACTTAAAATGTTTTAACAGATTTTTAGAAAGAGAGGGAGAGAGGGAGAGAGAGAAACATCAATGTGAGAGTGAAACATTGATTGTGTGCCTCCTGCACGTCCCCCACCAAGTGTTTGCCCATTCGATTCCTGGCCTGGTGCATGGAATGATGCCCAATAAACTAGGCCACTCCAGCTCAGAGTTTTATAAAATTTAAACCTTTCCCCAACCCTTGTAATTTTCATTGACTTGTAAGAAAAATATAATAATAATATTAATATTGCAGTAGATGGTTTTAAAAGGCTAAACCTACCTCTCAGAGATTGCAGTGTGGTTTGTAGAACAGTATTTTCTTCGAGAAAGCCATCTATCCCATATATTTTTTAAAAATATATTTCATTGGTTTCAGAGAGGAAGAAAGATAGAAACTTCAATGATGAGAGAGAATCACTGATGCATGCCCCACGCTGGGGATTGAGCCCACGACCCAAGCATGTGCCCTGACCGGGAATTGAACCATGACCTCCTGGTTCATAGGTTGACACTCAACCACTGAGCCACATTGGCTGGGCTCTATCCCCTTTTCTACTGGAGAAAAAAGATCTCAATTCCATTGTAATTTAAGTAGTGTTTGGTATAATGTAGTAAATGTTTGCAGTTTGATATTAATGACTAGAGGCCTAGTGCATGAAATTCGTGCACGGGGTTGGGGAGTCCTCAGTCTGGCCTGCACCCTCTCCAATCTGGGACCCCTCATGGAATGTCCCACTGCCGGTTTGTGCCCACACTTTTAACAGATGACAGCTCCATTGTTGTTTCTTTTCATGCTTAAATCCATTGGAATTAGTAGGTATTCAAAGTGTGTGTACCTTTTGGGCGGACACCCTGTATATCTCTAGTCAGCAGTGAAAGGACTTACAGCGGATTTGGAAACCCCCAGACAGGGAACCTCACTCACTCCCCGCATGTCTCCCCACTGCACTTTCCACCTTCGCAGACAGCGGGAGAATCAACATTTTCTCTCATTAACTTGGAAAAGCACATCCTGTCACCTGCTGCCCAGCAGGAGTGCGCTAGGCCCCAAGCAAGTGAGGCTCAGTCAGGGCAGCCTTCACTCATGGGTGCCGGCACCCAAAATGCACACTTCTCCTCTGCAGTCGCCCCGACTACCCCACTGTTTAACTGAGAGGACGGAACTCCTCACCTCTTCTGGGTTCCCAATCTTGAACGCTGACCAAAGGCACTTCAGTGAGGGCCATCCGCGCCCACCAGGTGTGTCTTTCTGCGCTTGCTCCCGCCTCAGCACCTGCATTAGCCACACGGAGGTGATCTCATCGCTGCACTGGCCTCCGCAGGAACAGGGTGTCACCACTCCGCCCTCTCACTGTCATCTTACAGGCACCCACCCCCAGCACCCAGAACACTGAGACACTCTTCAAAGGACGTGAGCATGCCGGAAGGGATGTGCGCACGTCCTGTGGGGGACGTAGGCCTGTTGGGATTCTTGAAAGTGCGGAGAAGGGGCGGGGAGGGGGTACTTGCATGCGCCATGGTCCGGGACTTTTGCAGTCGTGCATGGGTGACAGTGCGCTGGGGATGTTCACATGCCAGGGAAGGAGGAGAGGATGCACACACCGGAGGCCTGCAGCCGCGCAGATCCACAAACCCCAATGGCGTGGCCAGGAGGACATCATTCTGGCCCACCACTAAGGAAGCCAAGCCTCACCCACTCCGCTCTGGCCAGCACCATCTTTGTCACATCAGTTTGCATATTCCCTCCTTATTGGCTATGGGTGCCTCCATCTGAATCACACAGTGATGGTCAATTTGCATACTACTCTTTTATTAAATAGGATTGTTCTTTGGCAAAACAGAATGCAATGTTGAGAAGGCAAAGGCTTTGAAAATGTCCTAGGAAGCATAAACTCAAAATTATAGTTCCTTACCTCTTACTCAAGGAGACTTATGACTAAGGGACAAGTTCAGTGGAAATAATGTGGGAGGTGAGACCCTAGCTAAGCCTTTGCAGGATGCGATAGAATTTGGAAAGACGAAGGAGGTATCAGAGAAATGTCTGAGCTCAGGTGTGCAGGAAAGTAATAGTACTGAAATAATTGTGGGTACAATGGTACGTTCAGGCTTTGCTTCAAAACCATTCAGGGCCATCGGTGTGAAGAGTTGATAATTGCTGAAGCTGGGTGAAGGGCATATGAGGCTTCCATAGACTATTATTTATACTTTTGTATGTATTTGGAATTTTTCATAATATAAAGTTTGGAATATAAAAATGGTATGTATTTTTTTGGGTGGTGGGTAGGCTGGCCTGTCTGGAATAAAGGGTTTGTTCAAAGGCATAGTGGGAAATGATGTTGGAAAGGCAGTTTGGGAACAGATTTGGTGGTGGGAGTGGGTTCATGAGTGCACACTGTAGAGTCTGGGTAAGTGGTAAACACTGGTTCATTAACTGGACTCCAGTTTTACTTGACTGTGAGCTCAAGGAGGAGTTGTGGTGTAGCCGGGCACCCTCATTGAGGATGGCAGCTACACCACTTAACGTCTACTTGGGCCCTACCACATCTGAACTGTTACATTCAGTTCTAGAAGGCTCATTTAAAGAGGGCTTTTTAACCGCATGTCAATGGTGGGGTATATCAGGCACAGAAGGGTATCCCACAACTTCTTAGGAATCTTCCTTGTGGAACCCTCCATCAGCTCGAGGTTGTCTACCTGGGAAGGGCTTATTTTTCCTTCTGAAACGTCCCTGCCCTATCCCTTTTCAAACTCTTTCTTTAGGAGCTTGAGAATGGGCAGTGAAAGTGAAATAAAAACATGACTGTGACTCCCAGTAATCTAAAGGAATGTGCGTGTGCCGCATCTAATTTAACTGCCTGGAAACAGACTTTCACAGCGGACTAGCCATGTGGAAAGCCTAACGCTTTTGGTGTAGCTTCCAAAAGCTGAGTTCCCTCTTCACCCCTGCTTGAGATGCTTCTCTGCTGTGAGAAAAAGAGGAAAGAGGCATGTCAGAGAATTTGGGATAGTTGGGAATTTTAAAGAATTGTTAAATGTTTGGATGCGATTCAGTGGTATGCTAGAGCTGACGAGAGCTGGTTGTTATATTTCAGGAATTTTGCAAGCCAGTTGTTAAACGCAGCCATTAAAAATTAAATTAGACACACTTGAAATTAAAGTGTTAAAATGAAATTAATGCTCAAAATGTATCACTTCCTAATTATTTTACTCTAATTTGCTGTTATTGATGTTCTCAGGGTTATTTATGTCTAATGTATCTGCATAGCAGAAGTCCTATAAAATGGTGTGCTGCACCTTCCTTCTCAATGCCACATTCAGGGGCATCATGTTGGTACCTTGAAATTGGCCATGGTGGGAATATTTACACCATGAAATGGAAATTGGCATAAACTGCATATCAGGGCTCCCTCCCCTACCCCACCATGAGAACTGGTTGTTAAAAACTACCAGCACACCACTTGGTATGGGTATGATATTGTGGCTATATTTTTTAAGGACTCTCTCTACCTTTTAGAGATACATATTGAAATAAGACAGGTAAAATGACATCTAGCATGTGTTTTAAATAATCTAGGGGAGGTGTGTCTCATGATTGTTATATCCGAGTGATGGGCACATGGGCTTTATTACACCACTCTCTTCTATTGTTGTGTATATTTAAAATTTTCCGTAGCCAAAAGTTTAAAAAAAATAATTAGGGATTGTCACAAGGAAAATTAATAAGTCGCTTATGTCCAGTATACATAGAAATTCAGGCTGGTACCTGTCTGTTCCTCAGACTCTGATGCTAACATTACTTTGATAAAATATTGTTTTCTAATTTTAGAGCCCTTATTTGTGACTGATTCACATCACTTATTAAGAGAAATGCCTGTTTCCTGTTAAATAAAATCAAGAAGTCACTGTGTGCAGTTTACCATACCCATAAGGGCAAAGGAATTCAAGAGAGCCCTTGCTAGGGCACTAAACAGCTCTCTTCATATGGAGGGGAAATAGATTCTTGGATTGCAGTCCTGTTTGCAGAACCAGGGAAAAATGAATCAAGTTATTGCTCAGAGGGCTACTTCAGGCTATATGACATCTGTGTGCCCTTTAGATTTATTTTTCAGTTCAGCTGATTTGAGTCACTGCCCAAGAAAAGAGTGCTGTCAAGTGAATTGTCTTCTGTGCAGGTGATGAGAGCCTTTTTAAATAGTGCCTCCCTGATACAGTTGATATGTTTGGAGTTGTCGGTCCATGAATTAAATTAGACCAATCCAATGACTTAGAAAGCCATAAGCTATATTATCAATGGCTACATTTCACAAAGAGTGCACAAACTCAGTTTTTCCCCCTTTTTTATAATGGAGAGAGCAAAGGACATTAAGAAATTTGAGGAGAAAATATCTGTCTTGTAATTCTAAAGTTTTGTGAAATCTGTCTAGAAATTCAGGCTGGGACAGTTCTCTAGGTTTAACCACACACAGAGATCAAAGTGTCAAAAATGAAAACAACAGATGTCACACTCAAGTAACCTGGGGTCAGAACACTGAAAGGAAGCCTCTGCCGAAACATATGCTGAAACAGGAAGTGAGATCAGGAAACCAGAAGTCTGAGTGGTATGGGTAGGTGAGAAATCCTAACTCCTCATAGGACAGAGCGAGGCAAAGGAATCACTTGGAGAACCTGGGGGGTCTTGACACTTTGCTGCAGTTTTTCCCATGTTAATTTCTTTGTATTGATAACATTCAAGGCCCTGCAGGGTCCCACCCCAACATAGGTCCTGAAAGAATTTCTCTCGGGTATATAAATAGAAATCACGGTTCAAGACTAAGTTAGAGCATGGAGATTGAGTCATGATTGCTAAGGGAAAACACATGATAATTTCTTGAGGTATAATAATCACAGGACTCTGATTTATTCACTCTCAATTATTTATTGAGCCCTTACTCTCTAGGCTGAATGCTGGGAATACATCAGTGAACCCTACAGATAAAAGCCTGTGTTCTTCAAGCTTACTGCCTAATGGGTAGACACAGAATGTAGACATAATAATTATATAGTACATTAAATGGAGATAAATTCCATAGAGAAAATCAAAACAGGAAGTATTCTTCCTGTTAGATTCCCCGAGGGTACATTTTCTAACTTCATCAAAGCTAGCAGAGGAAAGATTGATATTTATAAAAATGCAAAGCATACCACATCTGAAATTCCTTTGGGTATCTATTAACTCTGTTAAACTAAATATATTCACTATTTCTACAGTTGCTAAGTTTAGAGCATAAATGAAAGTTGAAGCAGTGTGGGAGAGGGGGCAGCTTTTTTACACTGAAATAAAATTTTAAAAATATGCCCCATGTATTTGTTAGAGTTGGCCGTTCATGATCAGACATTTCACAAAGAGTGCACAAACTCAGTTTTTAGAGTTGGCCGTTCATGATCAGGAAGGCCATGAGCACCTACCACAAGGAGGCTGGAAGGTATTTAAAAACATCTTTGCTTCCGCCGAAACCGGTTTGGCTCAGTGGATTGAGCGTCGGCTTGCGGACGGAAAAGGTCCCAGGTTCGATTCCGGTCGGGGGGCATGTACCTGGGTTGCGGGCACATCTCCAGTAGGAGATGTGCAGGAGGCAGCTGATCGATGCTTCTCTCTCATCGATGTTTCTAACTCTCTATCTCTGTCCCTTCCTCTCTGTAAAAAATCAATAAAATATATTTAAAAAAATCTTTGCTTCCAATGCTGTTCACCTCCAGTTGGGCAAGACAGGTAGAAGCCATTCAAAAAAGTGGTGTATGTGTCATATAACATAAGACTTTTTATCTTAGACAATTGCCGTTGTAAAAAAAATTAAGTTGTCTCATCTGTAAAAGGAAATTTTGGAAAATGAAGAGGTTAAGTGAATTCCTTTACATAGGAGATAGACTCATGCTACATTCAGTTCTTCATTTTAAATAACTTATTTTCCCTCAAATTACCAAGCCTTTAAATGCAGCATTGGTGAAGGTGGGCAGCAAAAAACTCATTCACATGTTCTCCTCTCCCCAGGGCTCCAGTTTGTATTTCCAGCTGCCTACTAGACCTCACCACCCAAATGGCCCAAAGGTACTGCAAACTCAGCATTTAAAAAACCATGCTCATCACCCTCCTCCACTGACCAGGATTCACCATTACCCTGTGGTCAAAAGTAGGGTGATCACTTGTCCTTGAGTCTTGGCTCTCCTTCTTGTTAACATCTATATCTTCTAGGCCATTCTTCAACCTTCTGATTAATACCTGAGTAACTCTAAAATCCATGCCCATAAACTATTTAGCAGAGTACTTGCTTAAAATTTCTTAAAAGTATAGTAATTCAAAGTGCTTAAAAGTATTTGTTTTTACTCCCTCTTCTTCTCACACCCAGTCACTTCTTAGTTCAAGCCTTCTTTCTTGCTTTATCCCTTGGACTGTTGATCTGGTTTTCTATCTACATCAAACATTTCCACCTTCTAATGAATCCTCCATGCTGCTACCAAAGGGGCAAATTCTAAATTTCTAAATTTAAAATTTCACACTGACCAACTCATGTCACTCCCTTGCATGAAAACCGTAATTGATTCTATAGTATAGTACCCATGTGTCTTTATGATCTGAACCTACCAAATGACCTTTTCATCCCATCTTCATCTTTCCCACTGGGTTTACACTTGAGAGCAATACTCAGTCATAACTTAGTTATGCCAAACCCCTAATAAGGGTATGGAATCTTCATTATGTTAGTAAGTCATCCTTGATTCAAAGTGAAAGAGCAAAATTCACCAGATTGATCATTGGTCTGCCAGTGAATATTGGAATATTAACTAGTACTTTATGATAGAGCCTTTTACCAGCCCAACTTAGTTCTTCTCTCCTTTCTCCATCTCTCCCATTGGCCAATGCATGTCATATTTTCCTTGTGTGGGGGCTAAATATTAATTCTTCTCCTGCCACCTTAGAAGGTTTTCTAGTTGGGTTAATAATCAAATGAGCAGAAAATTTAACTGGACAAAATTAATTTTTAATACATGTGCATGGGGAATTCACATAAGCATGAAAATCCCAAAGACAGTGAGGCAACGTTGGATATATATGACATTTTTGGAAAAAGAAGGGTGGAAATGGGGGTTTTAGATTTCAGAATTGAGAATGAGTGATTTACAGGTAGTTAACATACATGGTAGGCAAATTCATGCTAGGAGACTCAGAAACAATGGAACACATGGGGTATTTAACTAGCAAGCACCCAGAAGCCCTCTTATTTACCATACTTAATTTAAATGAGGCTAAAACTAACATCCTAAGATCTTCCTGAAGCAGGTTTTTGTCTATCTGAATCTCTTGAGTAGGAAAGAGGAGGAGGATGTCAAAGGTTCTTTCTGAGTCTTGTCTACACTAATTAAAGAGACACATGCAAATTGAACATCCCTCTGCTATGCCCACCAGCAAATCAGAGCGGTTAATTTGATGACGGTTAATTTGCATACACAGGTGCGGAGTGAAGACTGAAGACAGTGTAGAAGGAAGCCAAATGCTGCAGAAGGGAGCGAAGCAGCGGAGAAGGGAATGGAGCCGAGGCAGTGGAGATGGGAGGGAGCGAGGCAGCGGAGAAGGGAGCTTCACTCCTGTCTCAGGAAGCCCTATTCTTGCAGGAATAGGCCCGAGGAAGCCCCATTCTTGCAGGAATCTTCCTGCAATGGGCCTCTAGTTTCTTAATAAATAGCTTAACGTCAATATCCTAAAAAGGCAGCTTCAGGGTGGCAAAATTTTGTCCCCCTTCATCTGTTAGTACTCCTGAACTTCCTTCATCCCTGGCCATTTTCACTGACACTCCCCTCACTGCTGGTCCTCACTACTTTCTTATTAAATTACTACAGTTGGGTCTTACCTGGTTCCCTTGCCTTCATTCTGTCCCACTCCCTTCTGCTGCCCCAGTGAATCTTCCATGCCCTACCAGGTTAATTTTCCCAAAACATTGCTTTCATTCTGTTTTAGAATCAATCATTGTTTCCTTTTGTGAATCAATTCAAGTCATACACTTCATTCTGAAATCTTAAGTCTGAATGTCCTCACTACCTCACTGATTTTTGAAGTCATCTTCCTCTGGTTATAGATTCTCTCCTCAGCAGGACTTGCTGCCCCATGGCTCTTCCTCACTCAAGACCTCTCTGCTCTTGCCCATCCCCAACTGGAGTTCTTCTTTCAGATCCAGCTCTTGCATATCCTGAAGGGCTTAAGGTGCGCATTACCCATGTTGCTGTCCATATTCCCTGAACGATAGCTGTGGACCTTTGTGAGAGTACCTTCAGGTGGTGGGAAGAATGCAACGTTTGGTGTCAGTTATGAGAGCAAGCTCTTGATTACTAGACATGTGACTTAGGCAGCTTATTTTTTCCCCTCTAAGCTGGTATCCTTGTCATAAAGTCAAGTGTATGTTAAAGATTTGTTTTGGGGGGGGGGGTTTGTGGGGGGGGGGGGGATGCTCCATAAACTTTAAAGCATTATGCAGCTGTATCTTATAATCTCAACTATGCCATTTAATCTTTAATTATATATTTTCTAGTTCCCTATTAATATTGTGTATATTTTCCATCTTTTATGAGTAGATATAAGGTGAAATACAAAAAAAAATGATCATTTATTGATTATTATTCTTTCTGCCCTATTCAGCCCATACCATAACAAATGTTCAGTAAAAGCTCTTCTGTCAGGAGAATCAAATGCACATACAAGTGTCAGGCGCTATAGTGAGAGTATAGCATTTGGTACAGGGAGTGAGAGAGTAACAGGAAGAAAATGAAGTGGCCAGAAGTAGACTGATTAGGGGACTAGCCTGCCTCAATGTGACTTCTTTAATGTGTCCAAAGACAAACTCAGGATTTAGACCTCCTAGGCACATTCTTCAGCCTTTTTAGACAATGACAATAGAATTGCCTCAGTTTCTTAGGAATAACACAGTTCTTACACAGAGAAGACTCTCACATGTTTGATGAATTCACTGTCCACATAATTTTTGTACTGCTATGTGTGCACATACACAAAATGTGTATGCATGCATGTGTGTGCCAATGGGTTTGTCTGTCACTGCCGATGTTTATTCATAGTTTCTTTTTTCCTTTTAAATTTCATTCTCATGTGGAGCAGCAGTGTGTCTGCTTTGTCTGCAGAATAGCACTGATGTTCACCTTTGCCTTGTGTTTGTGCAGTGTTTTATTGGGGTACCTAACCATTTGCTAAAGTCTCAGGTAGTTCAGGGACTACGATATTTATTCGATTGCTAAGAAATTATTAAAATATTGTATTGTATACAGTATTAAACTTACTCAAATCCTGCTTATAATTAAGAATAAAAATAAAGAAGAATAATCATGAAGAGAATTTCTTTTAATTTTGCATGGGTATTTTCTAGCCCCCCCCACCCCCCCACAGGCAACCCACTCGGAATAAAGGATATGGTAGTGGAATGCAGGAATTTATGATTCTTTTGCTGGTGGAAATGGGGTCTTTGCTGTGTCAGGAGGAAAGCATTTTCAAGGACCCACCTGGGAAGATGAGGTGGTAAAATTTATTTGGGTGGAAAAAGAAGGCTGCCCCCAGGTTCCCAATGTCTATCTTCATCCATCCCACTGTGAAAAAAGTCCAACCTTGTTTTCATTAAGCCCAGTACAAAGGCCACGGTCCAGAAATTCTGTGCCATTGGTTCAGTCCATGTCTGCCACCATCTGGCTAGCATAGTCTATCCCCAGCTACACTCTGGCTAGCACTGTGCACAAGCCCAGGCTTGGAGTCCGTGAGGCTGCTGGACCCCCGGTGGCTGTTAGGGTGGCATGGCTGCTATGAAGAGAGAAAGTGTGAATGAATGGGGCGAGGGAGTGTTATGGGCACCAGAGAGAGAACTTTGTTAAACTTGGATTATATCACCTCAGGCTTGGGAAGGATCAGGCACCCTTTCAAAATAACTAGTCTACTTCCTAAACTTTCATGGGCTTCTGATGGGCCCAACCCCTAACCAATGTATTTCCAAGATCTTCTGGGGTTCTGTGTGCCTTATCCAATCCAATCCTTTTCACAGGCTAGGTACCTCCCCTTCATGGTCACCATCTTAGTTCCTGTTGCACATGCCTCATCATAGAAGCACCTCTACTTGAACCATCTTGACTTCTACCTGGCAAGCTCCCAGCAGAGGAGTTTCTTTTGCTGTTTTTATTCCTCCCCTGGTAATGACCAGTAACAATCCTTCCTGCCTCCTTTAATCCTTCCTGTCCCCTTTGGGGGCGGGGGAGATTAGGTCCTGAGGGTGGAGGATGCCCTAGAGCAGGGGTCCC
>NW_006296974.1:924048-942707 GCF_000327345.1 Myotis davidii | reverse complement strand
TATTTGTTCATAGTTTTTTTTTAAACTATAGTCCGGCCCTCTAACGGTCTGAGGGACAGTGAACTGGCCCCCTGTTTAAAAGTTTGAGGACCCCTGCCCTAGAGTGTGTGAAGCTGTAACTTCCTGGTGAAGCAAGCTTATTGTCTTATTCAGCTCCCAGCCCATTAGATTTAACAATGTCCAATTTCCTTTGCTCTCTTCCTTTATTAATATCTAGCTGCCTATGCTAACAGTTCTGCCTACTATCCATCTTAGAAGGGAAATATTAATTGTGACAAGTCTTGGTTGATAAACTGTCCTTGGACAATAAAAATAATCATTCGATGCTTTGTGTAACTTTTCCTATCCCTGGTCACTGAGTCTTCCTACTCCGTTAAAAAAACAAATTAATCAAATAGAAAAATTGGTTTCTGTTTTCAGGGAGTTTCCAACTTACTGTAGAATAAAGGGAATGATGGTAACCCCAGCAAAACAACTAAGGGAAATTTGCTTGTTACCTTCAAAGCAAAAGGTACATTTCTCCAAAGCAAGTCACTAAAGATTCCGATTGCTTTGTTGAAGAGTAAATTTGCTCCCATGAACATGATAGCTTACCCATGTTCTCCCTTCACCCAGGCAGGCTGGGTGCGTGCTTGCATTTCATATGAACCAGCCTGGATATGAAGAGCTGTTGCACAGACGATTGGGGAAATTCCCAAACAACAAAATGAAGATGTATGCTTTTGAAATTCCTCATATCACTGCTTTCATTAAATTGATGTTTGTAAGGGGAATGTATTTTTAAAGGGAATTTTAATAGTGCCTCAGCTGATTCCAAATGTGTTCTTCCATTTTACTCGGCTTTCACAGTGGGATCATATTTGGTTTCACTTCCTGGTTTGTTCTCACAAGCCTGTTGCTGGGAAATATGTAAGTAAAATATTTATGAGAGAAGAGTATTATTTTATAATGGGTGAGAGAATTTGGTTTGGTTTAGATACAGTAATTTTTATAGAAATAAGATTATGATGCCTAAATTTATAATCAGTTGCTTAAAGAAAACTCTTTAAAACAAAAAACACCAAAACTCTTTGGCACTGAACTTAATTTACCTTGTGGTGAAGTCATCTACAGAACTGTTTAGGAAGGCACCAGTGATGAAACAGATGAACTGTTGGCCCATATTTAGAGTAATTGTAACTTGATTCTAAACAAAGGTTTGATTGCCTGGTGCGTGACAGTGCCTAATGATTTCTCCAGAGGAAGGGCCCCGTATATTCTTAAGATGATGACTTGCTAATGGTGTCACATTGCCACTAGAGTATCTGGCACCCTTTTGTGTATGTGTTTTAAAGACTTCTTGTGTGATATGGCAGTGCATGGAATATTTGGCTATTAATTCTAAAAGTCATATTTTTACCTCAAAGCATCTAATTTTACCAGTCTTCAGGTACCATCCTGGTAAAACCAAACCAAACCAACCAAACAAAAACATCTAATGAAATCCATTTCTCTTTCAAAAACATCAATTAAGACTTTCTGGGAAAAACCTGCTCCCTCAAAATCTGTTTCGTCCAGCTGCATTATTTTACTGGCTAGTCTAATAGTTTAACATTTTAAGGATAACTGTTTTTCTACTTGAGAATTTCTACTTTAATTGTGAATTTTATTTGTTTTATTTTACAAGGTGATCTGATATATACCCTAATGTAGAATTAGGCTTCCTGCTATTATTCTCTAACTCCCTCCCTGACGCTTTCAAAGTAACTTCCCTAATATACAATAATATACCCTTAAATATATTTTTCTCCATGGTACCCCTGCTCAGGTGCCATCAGTGATTCCCTATTGCTTATAAGATCAAATCTAAATTCTTTTCTGCTCTCATTAGAATATTCGTCTATTAATTCCAAAAGTGATATTTTTACTCCAAAACAATCATTTCTCAGATGCCTATTATATGCTAAGGTATGGGTTATGTATTGAAAAGTTCATAGCCTAACATTCCAAACTTTCTTTAATATTTTACCCTAATTGACTTCCTAATCTTATCTTCATTATTTCTGTATCAGAAATACCACTCCAAATATATGTCTCATCACTAACTTCTTAAATTCATCTTGGCTTCCTCCTACTTCTTTGTTTCTCCATTCCTCTACATTAAAATATTATGTGCCTTATTAACGCCTTATTCCTTCACCTCCCACCTATATGAATTCTATACATCTTTCTTGGCCCAACTCGTAAATCCTATGCTGTAACTGTTACACCTTTGGCATATATTGCCTTAAGACACAACTGTGTAATCCACTTGTTTGATCTTTCTTATATTCGTGCTTTAAACCACCAAAGCATATGCTCCTTTTGAGGGTCCTGTCTGAGTTTGATACCTTTCCATCCCCTATATAGCTGTGGTTGGCAAACGACGGCTCGCGAGCCACATGCGGCTCTTTGGCCCCTTGAGTGTGGCTCTTCCAAAAAATATGAGCCGCAGTTTGCCGACCACTGCCCTGTGGCATCTTGGGCGATGTTTTGCATTGAGCAGAAGCTAGGCCGTGATTGTTGAATACACCTAGTGTCAGAGTGGATGCAAGATAAGACATTCCTCTTACACTTTCTCTTGGGAATTACATCTCGGGCCATGACACACATTGGTGGTACCTGGAGTCCTCCTCATTTCTAACTCTGTTTAACTAACATGACTAAGTTGTTGCCTTCCTTGGATAGATAAAAGTTTCCACAGTAAAAACAGATGGTGTTGTCAGATATAAATAGAAAAGTACTATTTCTTGTGATGGGTAAGGAAAAAATAGATACAGGGGGAAAAAACAAACCACCATTAGCTGTCTTGGCGCAATCTTTCTGCCTTTCAAGTTGAGTTGCTGAGAAATAACTGTAGATTTATTTGCTGTGCACAAAGGAGAAACTTAAGTTTGGCTAGAGATCATGCATGTCGTGTCGCTGAATTTGTCGCTAAGCCAGACCAAGCCCCACCCTGATTTAGAAGTCATGTGTTAAGCCTCCAGAGGGGAATGTGGCTTCTGTCTCTTGGGAAGCCATTAAAACTCTAAAATTCCCAGAAAGAACATGGTTTCTCTCTTTTGCTAACACCAAGTGAAGCTGCAGGATCCTGCTGACTTCTGAAGCCCAATGTGCAGAAATCCTACCTGTCACCTTCTCTAAAATGTGGGCATTCTCCCTGATTCTTATCAGTTATCTGTGGGTTCTTTTAGAAGCCTGACTATACTCTATCACTTTATTATGCCCTGAGCTGCCTCTAGGTATTTTTAATGCTGAGCTAAATCCCCCTTCTCTGCTGATAGGGCTCAGATAGAGTCTTTCCTTGCTAAAGGATTCAGGGACCTTTGCATGTCATGTAGAATTTGGTGCATTGAAGACAAGATGATGTAGCTATACTGGAAGGTGTTGTGGTGCTTGCTCCATACAAGGGGGTCTAATTTTTATTCTTTTGTCTGTTCATTTAAATTTATTGTTGGCAGTATTACAGGTGTCCTTCTTTGCTCCCTAATATGTTTTTAAATTAAGTTTATTGGGGTGACATTGGTTTAATAAGATTATATAGGAGAAAGTCTAGGGAGAACCAAGATGGCGGCATAGGTTAACGCCGGAGTTTGCTGCCTCGAACAACCATTTCAAAAGTGAAACTAAAAGACAGACACCATATATTTGACCCCCTTTACCCTTTAGTACTGCCCACCCCCTTCCCTCTAGTAACCACGATATAGTTGTCTGTGTCTGAGTTTTTATTTGTTTCTCTTGTTTATTCATTTGTTGTTTTCAGTTTTATGTCGCCCATATAAGTGAAATCATATGGTTTTAACTTTTTCTGACTTATTTCACTTAGTATGATGTTCTCAAGGTCCATTCATGTTGTTGCAAATGGCAGTATTTCCTCTCTTCTTGTGGCTGAGTAGTATTCCATTGCATATATGGACCACATATTCTTTCTTCAGTCATCTATCAAAAGATAGATGTTTCCATGTCTTGACCACCGTGAGTAATGCTGCAGTGAACATGGGGATACATATATCTTTACAATTAAGATACCCAGAAGAGGGGTTGCTGGGTCATATGGTAGCTCTATTTTTAATTTTTTGAGGATCCTTTATACTGTTTTCCATAGTGGCTGTTCCAGTTTACCTTCCCACCAGTAGTGAATGAGGATTCCTTTTTCTTGACAAACTCTCCAACACTTGTTTTTTAAATATTTAATAGCAGCTCTGCCTGCTAAGCCCTGGATATACAGTGGTGTGTATGATACATGTAGAATAGACCTCATAGGGCTTATAGTTTAGTGGGAGAGAAATAAACCTTTAACCAAACAGTCATATGAAGGTGTGTGATAAGAGCTATGAAAATAAGGGATGAGGAACTAAAAAATAATGTTGTGAAGGGCCTGGTTGGAGTGGTCAGGGAAGACATCTCTTAGAAAGTAACTTCTATGAGTCATTGACTTAGGATGGAAATGGCTTAAATGGCTGCCCTGTTTTGGCCTTGAAGGTGAGCTTGATCTTTTAAGTCAGGAATGGGGAAACTCTTTTTCTGCTAAGGGCCATTTGGATACTTATGACATCATTCGCGGGCCATACAAAATTATCAACTTAAAAATTAGCCTGTTATTGACACACCATTATAAAAAAAAATTAGCCTGCTATATCTGGTCCAACATTTGATTAACTCACCCTTAATGCCTTGGCAGGACCAGGCCAAATGATTTCTCGGGCCTTATATGGCCCAAGGGGCGGACGTTCCCCACCCCTCTTCTAAGTGGACTGCTTGACACTGTTTCAGATTGAACTACTTCACATATGAATTAGCCCTTGTGTGAGACTGTTCTTATGCAGTGACATGCTATGAGTGGTACAATAAGAAATATATACTTGGCCTTTACTCCTGGCATAGAGCTCCTAAAACCCTTGGAATGTGCTGATAGGAGCATCTTTTGCTACTCATACAGAGCCTCCTTCAACCATACCTGAGTTTATGCTAATCAGGTGACTCTTGGTGGGCCTCTAGATAGCTGCAGAATGGCGGCTGGTCTCCAGAGGAACCAATCAAGTGATTAGAGGATTAGAACTTTCAGTCTACCCCTGACCTCTGAAAAGGGGAGAGGGGCTGGAGATTTTCAATAACCAATGGCCAGCAATTTAATCTATCATGCCTATGTAATTAAACTTCCATAAATACCCCTAAATAACAGGGTTGGGGAGCTTCTAGGTTGGTGAACAGATTGAGGTGTGGGAAGAGTGTAGTATTTGGAGAGAGCCTGGAAGCTCTGCCCCTGCCCCTTCCCAAAATATGTTGCCCTATGCATGCATCTCTTCCATTTGGCCTTTCCTGAGTTGTATGTATGCTTTACAATGCAACAGTAATGCTAGGTAGGGTGTTGTCCTGAGTTCTGTGAGCTGTGCTATATTCTAGTGAATTATTGAACTTAAGGAGGGTGTTGTGGGAATCTCTGAATTCGTCATCAAGTCATACAGAAGGGTAGGTAGTCGGAGTACAGGGACTTGTGACTGGTGTCTGAAGTGGGGACAGTCTTGTGGGACTGAACCCTTAAACCTGTGGAGTCGGACATTAACTCATGTCAGAATAGGGTCACACTATACGATACCCCGTTCATGGGAGAGAAAATCATGTCAGAAAAAAGACATTTCACTGTGTTATCCTAATTGTAAACCAGACTTTGTTCTGCTCCAGCAGAGGAGCAAATGGAAACCAATGAGTTCAGCCAGCAGCCATTAACCAAGTTGCAAATATGCAGCGCTGACTTAACACCAAGGTGAAAGTGGATCTTTTACTTGAAATAATAGATGACATACCAACCTGTTCTTTCAAAACTAACTTTCTCTTATAGCATTCTTGCCCAATGCTTCACTCACCACCCATTCTTTTCAGTGAAAAATAGGATCCTGAAGAGATCGCAGTGTTGGCTGACTGGAATGTTTTAAAAGATCTTCTGTGGGTTCGGCAGGTAAACAAAACAGGCTTCGCTTTGTTGGCACTGTGAGCCAAAGGTTTCAGGTGTTTTTGTTTGCTTCTTTCTTTCTTTTTAAATACCCAGCTGATGGAATGTAAATGGTCCATTATCACTCCATTATTGCCAGGTTGATTTGGAGAATAATTTTTTTCTTACCCTGTAGTTCTGTGTCTGGGCCAGGGAGCTCTTTGCAAAGTTTCTTTTGACTCTGCAGTAAGATTTAAATGTTAGGCGGTGTCGGTGACCTTGTAACACTTGTGTTTTGTTTCCTTGGAACCGAAGTGGGGGTGCGTAGAGCTCACTTCATGGGTTATTTTGTTTCAATTTAAGATAATGTTCCAAGGCCCTCCTCTTTTCAAATTATTTTACCAGCAAAAGACTTGGCTTTCTTTGTGAGTTCCCCTTTACATTTATGTGGCACTTTAATGATTCCAGAGTACTTCTACAGTAATTATTTTACCACTAATTATCAACTCTTGGGGCCAGGATGACTGTCCATACTGTAAAGCGGAGGGCAGGAAGGCCTGGATTGGGCGAGTGATTTGCCCAAGCCCATGCAGATGGTGGTGGAGGCAGGCCTGGGACTCCTGCAGGGCACATTTCCCACACTGCCACCATGGAAAACCAGTCTCTACCTCTCACTCGTACATGGGGGTAGGGAGTGATAGTGGAGAAACTGAGGCTTCACTCAGTCAACAAGGAGGCCCCTAGGTTCAGGGGGAACAAACGACATATAAATAAAGTAAAACTGGGCCGTTTGTGCTTACCTAAAGCAGCACAGAACATTGCCAGGGTAACGCGTTAACAGGAGGAGCAGTCACTGTATTCCCAGAATAGACTGCTGCTGACCAGGAAGTAGAAGAAAGCTTCTGTAAAAAGGCCAGTATCTGGGGACATAGACACCGGTAACATGTAGATAGAAACAGAGCAAGAGGCTTAAAACTATCAGAATCCATGGCATAGGCAGTGAGTGCTGAGGTTAGAGGTAGCCATACAAACGTGGCAGGTTCAGTGTGTGCCCCCCATGAGTCACGTTGAAACAGAGCAAGAGGCTTAAAACTATCAGAATCATAGGCAGTGAGTGCTGAGGTTAGAGATAGCCATACAAACTTGGGAGGTTCAGTGTGTGCCCCCCATGAGTCACGTGGTGAAGCATCCTTTCTTTCTGTTGCAGCTATCCTCAAGTGAGTGATGGTCACAGTGATCATAGCATATGTTATTCAGTCTGCCCAGCCCTTTGGGGTCAAACTAGCATTCCTGGGCAGGAAATAGCAAGATCCAATAAAACAAGAGAAGCTGGATAGCACTCAGGTTCCATTGCCAGGCCTCTCCCACCCCTCCATGGGACATTATTTTGTCTTTATAATAACAAAGAGCAAATGGGGAGGTGATACGTTTTACAAAGAGCTCTCTGGCTGCCATCTGGAAACAGGACTAAGAACGGCAAGAGAGGAGGGTATTTCACTTGGCCTCAAAGCTGGGCCAGGCTCCACCCAAGGCAGTGGTCTCAGGGATGCAGCAGAAGCAGCTAGTAACTAAAGAAAAAGAACAGACCTGACCCATTTGAGGGATTAGAGGAAAGAAGGCTTTTTGGTTGGCTGCCTGAGCTCTTGATACTGCTGTCACTCTTCCGCATCATTGAGCTCTCAGTCCTGATGGTGCAGGTTTAGTGTGGATGTGAGCGGGAATGGCGGATTCAATTTGGGACATGCCACATTTGAGCTGCCTCCACACACCTCAGTAGATAGCCGGGAAGATGTTGGGGAGATGATTCAGAATCTTAGGCTGAGGGAGTTGGGCTCACCATATAGTTTGGGAATCATCTACACAGAGCTGGTGGGTGATCTTTAACCATGGAGGATGTCACCCCAGAAGAGCATATGCATCTACTGGCCAAGAACTGAATGTGGTGAACCCCATTTCTCAGTGGGTGGGTTTGTATTAGGATCCTTCCATGGTTCCCAGTTACCTTTATTTTTTTTTTAAGTATGCTTTTATTGATTTCAGAGAGAGAAAGGGAGAGGGAGAGAGAGATAGAAACAGTGATGAGAGGGAATCATTGATCAGCTGCCTCCTGCACACCCCCTACATGTGCCCTGACCGGAAATTGAACTGTGACCTCCTGGTTCAGGGGTCAACACTCAACCACTGGGCACACTGGCAAGGCCCAGTTACCTTTTTACCTTCAGTTAAAATCAGTGCTTTCATTAATTATATGCTTGACCTGGCGACCTTCTTTTCTTGCTATGACCCACTTTTACTTTCTTTTTAGCAAGACCAACTTCTTAGTTGCCAACTGAAGACTATTCAGTGCTCTTTCTAAGAAAACCAACACCATTCTTCTTGGAGTTAATGCTTTTCTTGGGGCTGTCACTTCTTTCCTCTAAAGCCCTGTGCAATTCTCACCACCTCAGAGCAGTCTTTTCAGATTAGGTGTTCCCTCACTCCAGCTGCAATCAATCAACTCATAGACTAGTGGAATGCAGGAAGCGGAGGATCTATCCATCATCTGGCTCTCTAATATTACAAGTGTGGAAAGTCAGGTCAAGTGAGGTGAAATGACTTGTCCAACTTTATACTGTCCATTAGATGTAGTGTAGAGAGTAGAAAACCTTGTGGGGGGTGACCAACTTAATAGATTGACCTCTTAATAAGAAAGATTAATAAGAGGATCAAATATTTGCCAAGTCCTTCTAAATTTATTTGTGATTTTTGTTAACAGGTGGGTGCTTCCATGGTTATTTTTTTTGGGGGGGAGGGGGGAGAGATCTCGTGTGTTTACCTAGATAGTCACTAGAAGATTTTAAAATGTGTTAACTTCATATATGGCTATTTCTTCTAGTGTGAAAAAAAAATCTATGCCCTTTTGGGAAAAATTAGTAGGATCATATCCCTCCCATCCAAATCCTTTTAATTCTAGGTAACAAAATTGGTAATTAAATATTTAGTTTTTTTATAATAACCTACAAATTATAAACAAAGCAAATTTGACACAGGAAAATTATATTTTGGTGTGTTGGCATGTTTTTAGTACACTGGGGCTTGCTATATATTTAATTTATGTAATTTATTATGTTCGTTTTAAAGCAGTTAGAACAGTTTTCCTGTTTTACATGATTATAGATATTTTTGGTGGTATAATATATGTAACAGAAAATTTATCATTTTAATCATAAAAGTGCAATTCTGTGGCATCACATAATTCTCATTATGCAGCTATGATAATAGTTTCATAAATAGATTTACATATTTAAACATACAGGTTTATAGACTTAAAACATGGCCTTTGCTTGGGTGGCATTGGCTCTATCTGCCTTGTCTGCAGCATGGATCTTGATTGGGGAGATAGGCATTGCATCAAAAACTGGAGGTTACTTGCACAGGTTAATTTTTTAAAAGCGGTGCATCTGTGTATATTATTTTGGCTTCATAATACTTTGTCTTCTCTATGGGCTATATATTAAATAATTGAGGTAATTTACATTTATAGTTAATGACACTGGATTAGTAACTGGAGTCGTGACATATTGCAAAATTTGGCATGGAAATTACTAATTTAGATAGAAAACCAAACCCCATAACAGCCAATCTAGTTTCTCTTAAGAGGATAATACATTAAAGCCCACCTTTAAGAATTAATTTTAGGTATAGCTACTACTCTGTTAATAACTTACCATTTTGAGCACTTATTTTGTACCTGCTGCTGTGCTACACATTTGATTTATAGTTACCTCATTTAATTCTTGAAACAACTTCATTAATATCTGTTTTACAGATGAGAAAATTGATACTTATTGATACTAATCTAGGGTCAAGTATATGGTAAATGACCAAGTCAGAATTTGATCTCAACTGTTCTGCTACAGTTCCTTCCAGGTCTCTCAAATATTCATAATAATTTGATGATAAGAACTAGGCCTAACAAAGTAACATATTGAAAGTAACAGCAAATTGAGGTCATGTGGTACTCCTTTATTAAGTCATTCAGAAAGAAGGTCATATTTCGGTGATGTGGTATTAATTTTTTTGAACCACATTTTAATAGGAAAGCAGGTAAAACATTAAGTACATATTAAATGAAAGTACAGATATTCCTTCTGTCTTTAAATTGGTGGGTAATTGTTTCTCTGTAAGAGGTTGTTCGGGCAGGATGCACCCTCACTCTGGCTATCTATCATGTTGATCTTAATTATGTAATAGAGGCAGGAAGGATGGAGGGAGCACTTGTTGATTCTGTTCCACTAAATAGAATACTGAGTAATGAGCTAGGAAAACTATATAAATCTGAGTTTTTTTAGATTGTGTCTTGTAGTTTCTCTAAAAGATAGATTGCAGATTTTTTAAAAAGAGGGATGTCATATTCTATATAAAACTCCATTTTACATAGCTCCTTGGAGAGGCAGTTGTAGCAGATGGCTCTTAGAGCTGGTGTGAATTGTGGGTTTGTTTTGTGAGCTTGAGCAAATTCCAGTCCTTCAGCTTTCTCACTTTCAGAGTTGAGATCATAATACCTGCCTCACTAAGTACACAGTAAATCGTAGCCTTCCCCATTCCACCTCCTGCCACCTTTTTCTGTTCAACAAGTAATTATTGAGAATCCCTTGTGTGTTAGGCCCTGTCCTGTACACGGAGCTCTTCTAAGAGCTCAAAATGAGAGGCAGGGAGGCATCTAACCAGCTCTTCGTGTTGCAGTTTAATGGAAGTGTCGTAGAACTATCTACACTCCCTAAATGCTGAAGGAGCATGAGGTATGGAGCAATTACATGTCTTGAGGGTCAGTGGACAACAGTGTCCATTTAAAACATATTTTGTGTTTAATGGTCATTTACTACTTGGCGAACATTAAACCTTTGTATTTTGTGCTCAGAAATGAGCTCAATATAAACATTAGGCTGATTTGCAGTGCATGGCAATTTGATTTTTGTCATTGGGTTAAGAATATGTTACACCAGATGTAGCAATCTTTACAGTGATCACTGTGAGAAGTTACTGGTTTTATAAGACTGAAACCATCCAAGGACCTGCAGTGCTGTCAGTTTGATCATAGATCCCAGGGTTTGGGAATTACACACATATAGAGCACCTGCCATGTGGCAGGCTCTAGGGTAACAAGAAATGTCCTTGCCGCCCTAAAACCCTCGGTCTCGGGGGAAGGTGAACAGGGCAGGATGCATACCATCCGTGCTTGGGTGGTAACTTGATAATTCCATTGGTTCCAGCATTATTCCTGTTGCAGTATACTGTTAACTTGTATAAAAGAAGAACTGTGAAGTTATTGGGCAAGATTTTAAGGTCACTCAGGAATGCTGTGGCATTTAACCAGTGACCCATCTTTGATTCAAAAAGACTGGCCATCATTCTAAAGCAGCCAGTCATGCTGAGTTTGACAGCACTTCTCCATTCCGATTTGTTAGATGTCACTTGTGGTGGGGAAGTTGTCAGCTACGAATTTTCTTCCTTCCTTCCTATAGGGCAGCGGTTCTCAACTTGTGGGTCGCCAACCTGTGGGTCGCGACCCCTTTGGGGGTCGAATGACCCTTTCACAGGGGTCGCCTAAGACCGTCCGAAAACATATATAATTACATATTGTTTTTGTGGAAAGGGTAGTTCGACCCCCAAAGGGGTCGCGACTCACAGGTTGAGAACCGCTGCTGTAGGGTGAAGGTGTGACATCTGCTTCTGCCCCAGGGTGATGGCAGATGGCAATGCCTGAGGCTCTGTCCCCTCCACTGGGTGTGCCCCCTTCCAGACCCATCGTGCGAGTGCACCAGTGTTCTGGGTTCCTAATGGGGTTTGATCCTGATCTGATGTTATTTGTTCACTCAGTAATTATTTACTAATTTTTTAATGGTGGGGACAGGACAGGACTAGACATAGGGTCGCTCTAGGTGAGCAAGTAACGTGTTACTTGGGCAGGCTGATGATTTGATGTCACTTCAGACTGGTATTCTTTAAATCCTGGTTCATGACATTGTTAAGAGGAGAAGGCAAGCTCTCTATGACAGGGAAGTTACTTTTGGAAAAATGAAGAATACAGGTGTAGCCAAAGAGGCCCTCTGGTTCCCCCTCTGCCCGTTCCCAGGATCTCAATGGACCAGAAGTAAAATAGCAGATTCCTTATCTTTCCTTCCAACCACATTCTGAACAATTCCTGAGAGAGTTTCTGGTAGATACTATTTTTGTTCAATCTAATTCAGTTTCCAGAGTTGTTTTCAACACCCCTTCGATGAATCGGTGCATGGAAGCCACTGTGATACCCAGGCCCTCAATCTAGCACTGGGAAGAGACACCGGGGTAGATCCCAGGGGTCCTGCCCCAGTCCCCAAGGAATGTGAGGCAATTGCTTGCGGAACAGTGTGAAAGAACTATTAGTAAAGTGTTCTAGGGACAGAGATGGAAGAGCAGTGGCGTCAGCCTGTGGAGGTCAGGGTGGCTCAGGGAAGTGATTCATGGACGGGACAGATGGTAAAGTGAAATGTTCTTTTCAAATTGATGAAATGGGATACTTTAATTTCACATCCCTGAAAGCCTTAACCTTTCGGAATTGCACAAAGCAAAGTGACTAGGATATTGCAGTGATTCTTGCCGTATTTGATGACCTGCAAAACGACATCAAGTGACTATGAGAAGATTCTTGACTTCTTGCTAAATCTTTAATTGTAGAATTTTACTTTTCACTAAAAGACAAACTCACCCAAATGGAAAGCCCTTCTCAGATTCCAAAGTTTTACAGTAGTTCTTCGATTTACTACAAGAGAGTTTGTTTTGTCAATCTCCATTCTTTCTACTGACAAGCAAGAAATAAGAGCATTCAGGCTTCTCACTTTTCACAGTAAAAACCTTGGGGCCTTTGTTTTCTATCAGAAGGCTGGTTGTACCCTAACCGGTTTGGCTCAGTGGATAGAGCATTGGCCTGCGGACTGAAAGGTCCCGGGTTCGACTCTGGTCAAGGGCATGTACCTGGGTTGCGGGCACATCCCCAATAGGAGGTGTGCAGGAGGCAGCTGATTGATGTTTCTCTCCCATCGATGTTTCTAACTCTCTATCCCTCTCCCTTCCTCTCTGTAAAAAATCAATAAAATATATATATATATATAAAAGAAGGCTGGTTGCCCCTATTGTTCCTTAAGCCATAGTCACTGGGGAGTAGTCCCTTATCAATCTCTTTTGGGGAACCTTCTGAACAGAAGCCCTTACTTGAGAAAGGGAAGTCTCAGTGTTTTGCTTGTCTTCCAGATTCAGAGATGACTTTCGGGAATTGACTTTTAAAGTGAAAATATATGTCCTGTGCCCTGCTGCTGGGGAAAGAAAATGTTTTTGAGGGAGGAGAGAGTGCTAGTTTTGTAACATTCATTAGCATAGCAAACTGGAGAAGCCACAGATGCTGTCTCTGGGCAGCTGGGCCTGCAGAATTACTGTGAGTCCCAGGCTTGTTTTTATCCTGCCTCACATGGACTATTTATTCTGTTCTGAGAAGCATTGCCATTTAGTATTTTTGCATGCTCATCCTTCCAACTTGTACTTTTGTTTGCTGCTGGGGAGGAAGAAAGCCGATAACTTCTGCTATGGTTTCTAAAATTAGAGTGATTTGGCTTTAGCCTGAATAAAGAAACTGAAGTATATTTTATTTGTTTTTGTTGTTGTTGTGTGGGGTGTGTGTGTGTGTGTGTGTGTGTGTGTGTGTGTGTTTACCTAACAGCAATGGTTGCACTCTCAGATGACAGATTGTCATTCTGAGAAAGCTTTTTTTAAGTTCTACATTTATATCTCTCGGCAATATATTCCTCTGGTTTAAGTAAATAAGTAGAAAAAAGAATGAAACTCATTAATAAAACATTGGTAAGTGTTCAACCCCACTTAATCAAAGAAATGCAAAATAAAGCAATAATAAGATCATTTTTTCATGGAATTAGTGAAGTGTCTTTTATTTGTTGTTGTTGGGATTGGTTTGTTTTTTGCCTTTTTTAAATGGTGATTCTAACATCTGGTGAAAGTTCTAGTGATATATTGTTTATAGGAAAGAAAATTAGCAGAACCTTCTTGGAAAATAATTTGATGTTACGTATCAGAGGCCTTAAAATATTCATGCTCTTTATCTCACTTTCAAAGTCTATGCAAAAGAAATCATACGACCAGAGCACAGAAATGTTTACAACATTATTAGTAATAAAAAGAAAAGATCTAATATTCTGTAGCGAAATGGTTTTGTAAACTATGACATACCCATGTATGAATTATGTTTGGAGAAACTATCATCGAGAAAGCCTATGATAAATGGTGAGGCAAAGGAGATCTGTGTTTTGCCATTGAATTTTACAATGGCACAATTGTGTAAAATTACCAGTCCAGCAAAAATAAAACAAAAAAACCTGGAATGAGAAAACAATCTCAAATATTAAATCTTTCTTTCTTCCCCCATGTTTTCCTTTTTTTCTGTAAGAAGCATAAATATTTTCAATTGGTGTTTCTATCTTTTATTTATGAAATGAGTGGTGCCTTAGATATAATGCTTATCTCATTTTTCACTAAAAATTTAATGTTCATATTCTACACTTTATAGGTTGCCATGGTGATGAGATTAAATCTATAATTTCTGATAGTGACTTGTTTCTTTCCCTGGGTATTAGTTAACACCTTTTATGAGAGGTCAGAAGGTGATCTCTTTAGCAACATTCACTTTCTTGTTTATTTTTTTGTTAATCCTCACCCGAAGACATCTTTTCCATTGATTTTTAGAGAGAGAAAGAAAGAGAGAGAGAAACATCAAAGTGAGGGAGACACATCGATTGGTTGCCTCTGCACATGCCCTGACCACGGCCAAAGATTGAGCCTGCAATCGAGGTACAGAATCAAACATTTGACCCTTCAGTCTGTGGGCCGAATCGGCTAGGGCAACACTCAATTTTTTAAAAAGTTACTTTTTTGTATGTTGAAAGTTTTAGTACCATATAAATTGACAAATTGTGTTGGAGTCCTGTGGTGCGTAAAATATAACAATATGTTTATGATTTCTCTTTAGGAATTTTTCAAATAGAAACTAATTGCAAAGTTTCCGGTTGACCAGCATTCATAGGGTAAGATTAATATTCTGAATTGTGAACACATGGTAAAGATAATTACTATTACATTGGTAGCTTGGGGCGGACAAATAATGAATACCTAGTATGTAAAAAAATATAACTATTTTTATAGATGGCATGAGTAAAATCCTGATGTTTTTAAACCAGTTAAACAGAAAATTAAATCTGTATACAGTTTGGTAAAATGTTATCTTACTGTGCTTTGTCAATTTTGTATATAGGAAAGTGTGTGTGTGTGTGTGTGTGTGTGTGTGTGTGTGTGTGAGAGAGAGAGAGAGAGAGAGAGAGAGAGAGAAGAGATTTTTCATTTTTAACATTAAAAATCTAAAGAATATAATGTCTCCAACAGACTTAGACTGCATGACTCCATGTCTGTACTTTTCAGACTTTTGTTTAAGGTGGTGTTTTTAACGCATAGAATTGGTTTGCCAGGTTTTCCTAAGTAATAGATGGCCATGCTTTCTGAGAGTAGGCAAGTCAGAAATAAATAAGTCCTGTGTTCTGTTGCTTCCTGCAAATGTGATTCTTCTTTTATAGTTGTAGGAGATTAATCTTAGATTAGCTCTGTGGCAGAGCTTTTGACTTTGATTTATGCACTGTATGAAATAGCATGACTTTCTAGTGTGAGTACAACATATGTCTTAAAAGTGTGTCACCCTGCCCTGATCAATTTGGCTCAGTGGATAGAGCGTCAGCCTGTGGACTGAAGGGTCCTGGGTTTGATTCCGGTCAAGGGCATGTACCTTGGTTGCGGGCACATCCTCAGTGGGGGGTGTGCAGGAGGCAGCTGATCAGTGTTTCTCATCGATGTTTTTAACTCTCTATCCCTCTCCCTTCCTCTCTGTAAAAAATCAATAAAAGATATATTTTTTAAAAAGTGTGTCACTCTGAGCATAGAGTCGAGGGGGAGCAGTGGTGAGCACATTGGGTCTGTTCCCTGGTTTTCTGAACACCCTTCTTTTTATAGATGAAGATGCAGATCCGTTGACTTCTTGAGTAGAGCCACATTTCCCTGCTGATTCATTGATTTGACTAAATTTTTAAAAGCTCATATCATCAACTTTTCCTGCACGTATGGCTCTTTGGTGGCTTTTCCATCACTCCTGAACTGTGCATTATCCAAACTCTTTACCTTGGCTGCAGGCCCTCTGCCACTCATCTTCTTTCCACAGGCTCCTGACATGCCAGCCGCGGGGCCCCTTTCTGATCCTCACACACCCTGAGCTTCTTACTCCTTCATGGAATGACCCTCCTCAGCATCATCACGTCTGGCTCCATTTAGATCTGTGATCTGTGCTTTCATGGCAGTCCCTCCAAAGAGGCCTTCCCTGACCCTCCAACCTAACGTAGCTTTAGCGTCTTCATAGTGTTTCTGACTTTATTGTGTTCTCTACTTGGTTATTGTCTCTCTTTCCTTACTACCCAGTAAGGTCCTCAGAGCAGTGTCTTGTCTATCTGACATACCTGTATTTCCCTGACCACTTAGAACTCCCCCTGGCACATAGTGGGCATTGTAAATATTTGTTACATGAACAGATTAATGTTCTGACCCCTCTCTGACAAGTGCTGTTGTTCAGTTATGTTTCACCCATTCTCTTGGGTTGTTTGGTTTGGATGGAACCAAATGTAGGACTGTTTGGGTTTAGTCTTCATCGCACCCATTTTGGCACAGAAGTGACGCTATAAGATGGGGTGCTTTCAGCTATGCATGTTTTCCCTCCACAATCCTAGATAATAAAAGGGTAATATGCAAATCAACTGAATGGCGAAACAACTGGTCACTCTGAAGTGCACTGACCACCGGGGGCAGACGCTCAATGCAGGATTTGCCCCCAGCCTACATGCCCCGATCGCCAATTGGGGCCTGTAGGCCAATCTCTTGGTCCCTGCCCCCGGGAGGCAGGCTCCGATCACCTGATGGTGCTCAGGAAACTGAGGGTGGGTGGCGGCGGACAGGGGTGGCACCAGGCCAAGGCCCCCAACCTGCCAGTCTCCCCCCACACAGAGGGCAACCAGTGGCGGGGCCGGCAAACCGGCCGGAACAGCCAACCTCTTGGTATCTCCCCCGGCCGGCAGGCTCTTATCGCCCAATGGTGGAGGGGGACCCGGGGGTGAGTGGTGGGGAAGGGGGGGTGGGCTGGCAACCGGGGAAGAAGGCCCTGATTGCAGGCCAGGCCTAGGGACCATACCCGTGCATGAATTTCATGCGCTGGGCTTCTAGTAGGAATATAAATCCTGTGAAAGCAGAACAAGGCCTCGTATCTCCTTGGTATCCCAAGTTCTAGCCTCCATAATTGAGTGCATGTAAATGTTAACTTTAGAGAAAGGTTTAAGATAAGTCACTCATATTTTTAAGAATTTCAAGAATACACTGGTTTGTCTGCTACAAAGTTAAAAAAGAAGATCTCATTTTGAATTAAAGTTGAAAAATTACAACATAGAATTGTTCTGGACTATATTTGCAGCTTCATGTTCCAAAACCCTATTTTATTTTTATTAGAAAGGCCTATTACTAATTAGGCTACATGTCCAGAATCAGTACTGCTAACCATCCAATTCTTTTCAAATTAAGAAACTTGGCCCTAAGCTCATGTTTTACCCTTTGACCCTAGAGAAGCCACTTGAACATCTCTGAACTTTCATTTCCTTATTTGTAAAGACTTGGACTTTACAAATCTCTCTGGTTTCTTCCTAGAGTATATAGTCCATATGATTCTGCTTTTGTGAAGATAGGTCACCTATGGAAGAATAAGGAGAAGCAAATGGAATGATGATCTCTGCTTTCAGCCAGTCATTTGAAAGGAGAGCATGTATGATCCACAAGAAACTGCAGAGGCACTGAGTTTGGCTCTAATTTATGGTTTTCTTACTGTGAGGTGGAGATGGGTGTCAGGGAGACATTTTTGTAAACAATGAAGGTGGTGAAGGGCTTGAAGATACACATTCTAAGAATTATGCAGCCAGTGGTGGCGTATGCTCAACAAATAATATTATAATCATGTGGCTGCAACTTCTTTAAATATGTTCTAGTTAATTTGATAGTTCACTAAAAACATCCAAGAACTAAGAGGGTTTTTCCTCTGAGATAATCACCATCTAAATTAAATACATGTTGGGACGGGAGGGCAGTCTGGCTTTGACATCTGTCACCCCGATGATCGCCAGGATTGATTCAGCTGATCTGGCTGGCTAGGCAGGTGTCCCCTTCCTTCCTCACTGGTCCACATTCATCCCTCCCAAAGTAGATGGCCTTCCTCCCAGAGGAGAGGACTGATCTTCAGTCAAGGGTATATGAGTAGCTGCTAGAACCTCCAAAGAAGCTGTCAAGGTCCATTTTTAGGAGAACATAGCGTAGTCAAGACTCCAGACATATAAGTGAGGCACTGCACGCAGAAGTCAGTCGGCCTTTAAATTTTTTAAATTAATTAATACATGATTTGGAGAGAACCAAGATGGCGGCATAGGTTAACGCCGGAGTTTGCTGCCGCGAACAACCACTTCAAAAGAGACACTAAAAGACGGAACGGACATCACCCAGACCCACAGGAACGCTGGCTGAGTGGAAGTCCTACAACTAGGAGGAAAGAGTAACGCATACG
>NW_006296974.1:900787-922201 GCF_000327345.1 Myotis davidii | reverse complement strand
GGTCAATCGGGGGAAAAGGAGACAGATGTAGTACTTTAAACAATGCAAAAAAATAATTTTAAAAAAGAATGTTCCTTAAAACTCAGAGCAACTGAGCTTTTATTAGGATATCTAAGGTTGTTCCCATGGTTTTAATTGCCGTATTCAGTAACTTTCTCCTGGGGCTTTAAATGATTAGGGTTAATCATATAAATCTTAATATTTAGAATAGTTTTATGATTGTTTCTTAGACCACTCTACCGCTTTGGGTAAGAGGTTGCAGAATGGTATCACACCTCTCTGTTCTCCTTTGGTTTCTCTGTGTTATTGGACTATGATGCCAGCTTCTCTCCTTGAAACTCTTTGGTTTTTGTGTTCCAGAAATACCGCGCTTCTCCTTTATTTCATTGACCCTGCTTCTTTATCCCCCTTTATTGTTCTGTGTTTGGTAGTTCTTCATCTGATAGATTATCTAGGGGAGAAAAGTTCTGTTATTCACTCACTAAATTTACTCTCTCGAAGAGTTATTAATTCATTTCTATGACACTATCTACTACTTAAATACCCACGACTTCCTATGGGGGATCAAAGATGGCTGCGAATATTTTGTGATTCTCCCATCAAGAGATAGACTCTCTGTTTCCCCTCCCTTTGGATCTGAGCTGGCCCTGTTTCCTTTTTGAAGCAATCCAATGGGACAGAAATGGTGTAGGGTTCTAAGGCTGGACTAAAGAGAATTGTAGCTTCGAGTTCATGTGCTTGAAAGGTTCCTCCTTAGAACTGAGCCACCCTGCTGTGAGGAAACCTACCCCGCTGGCTGGAGGAACGGCCAGGCCCCTGGTCACCAGCCCAAGCTGAGCTCCAGGCCAGCAGCCAGCCCAAGTGCCAGCTCTGTGATTGAGGCATTTTGGACCTTCCAGCCATCCCAGCATTGAAGCCAACACCATGTGAAACAGATTGCCTCATCATCCCACAGCATCAGGAGGATGATTTTGCTATTTTAGCTGCTGACTTTTGGGATGGTTTGTTACATGGCAATTAAGAGCCAAAACAACAACTGTACCTAGAAGTGCGGTGCTGTCATAACAAAACATCTGGCATGAGCTTTGAGACCAGATGGCGGTGAAGACCTGAAGGGCAGTAAGAAGGCTATTAAATGTTGGCTGGGCCCTCAGTGGGTGGCTCAGTTGGTTGGAGCATTGCCCTGTACACCAAAAGGTTGCGGGTTTGATTCAGGGCACATACCTAGGTTGTGGGTTCCGTCCCCTGTGGAGGTGTGTGCAGGAGGCAGCTGATCAATGTTTCTCTCTCACATCAATATTTCTCTTTCTCCCGCCCTTCCTCTTTCTCTAAAAATCAATAACAACAAATCCTTTGGTAAGGATTAAAAAAAAATGTTGCCCGGAAGAACCGTGAGGAAACTTGCTATTGGAAAACATAAAATGGTACCATTGTTTTTTATAGTGGCGGAAAAATCAGCAAGACTGTCCCCTACATGGAAGATTGAAAATGAACTAATGAATTGTGGATCTAACTTGGGAGATTTTCCAGCAGAATATTGAAGTGCCAATTAGCTTATTTTTTTAACCGCCTGTAATCAAAGTATTGCAGAGATGAATTTAAAAAGAGACTATTCAGATTTTAAGTCGACTTTAGAGGAAATATTTCCAGATGATAATTTTCTAGGGTCATAAATAAAACTGTTTCCCATGGACCAGCTTCCTTACCCAGTAAAAGGTACTGTGAGTAAAGAAATCACCTCAGGTCTGAAGATTAGGTCCAGAACACTACTGCCATAAAACTTGGTCTCGGGATAAAAATAAAAGCCAGGGCATAGCTATAAGACCTAGTATTAAGATTTCAAAAGATTTAAGGCAGCACCTCCTAGATCTTCTCAGCTAGATGTAAGGATCTCTAAGAAACTTAAGGACATTGTCTCATAGCATTGAGGACCTGATTTAGGTGACACGATCCTGGATTTGAAGCCTGAACTTGATGCCGTAGTGGGCTAAAACTTTGGGGGGCGGGGACTTGGGGAGAGGGTGAGCAGGCCTTGTATGCATGGGAATGTAAGTTTGTGGACAGAGAATGGACTGTGGTGGTTAAACACGGCTGCAATTCCTTGGCACTCTTCCCATTGAAAGGTGTTCGCTTCCTCTCTCCTCGAATCAGGGCTGGCCGGTAACTCCTTTGGCCACTAGAATGTGTTGATGTGACACTGTAGCTTCCAGGGCTCTGCCATAACAGACCTGCAGCTTTCACCTGTGTGTTTGGAGTGCAACTGTGTGAGGACACGCAAACGGCCACGTGAAGTCTCACATGAGGGAACTGCCAGCCAGCAGTCAGCACCAGCTCCCCGCTGGATGAATGAGAACATTTGCGTCTTCCAGCTTCCATGAAGCAGAGAACCACCCACAGAATCACGAGAAATAAAACCGTATTTTTTTTAAGGCTTTAAGGTTTGGAATACGCAAAATAGCCAGCCAAGATCCTTCCCATCTGTATGCGATGAGTTGCAGCCTCTCTCTGCAAAGGCTGCAGAGAGAGACACCCTTCCTAAACATCTGAACGTACTGTTTTCTGCCTTTTGCATTTTTGTAGGGTCACTTCTTTAATGTACAAATATTTATGGCGCACTGTGTGCTAGAAACTGTGGAAGGCACTACAATAGCATAGGACCAAAATCTGAATCTACTTGACTCCTGCTTCTCTACTTGGTGTTGGCCAGTGGTGTGAATTTTCATTTACAGTGACTAGTTCATTCTTTGCTTTCTTTTCAAATACATTAAACATTTTCCTTATTATTTCTGGCCCACATGGTTGAAATAGCCTCTTTGTTTCTAATTCCTCCTCCTCCAACCGTCCTGCAATTCTTGAGTCAGTGACTCGCTATTTCCCTGCCTCACATAGCTGAGCCTCTGAGGCTTATGGGGGAGATGGTAGCTGTGCTTTAACAGTCTGTGGCGCTAAGGAGGAGGTACCCTAGACATCTAGGGAAACGTCCAGAAGACTTAAAAGGTAGGCACTTTTCCCAGATATTTTATTGCCAATCTTTCTGGTGGGCTTTCTCCTCCTCCAAAGATTTAGAAATAGTAATAATAATAATAATTTTGGCCTTACCTGGACCACTTGAATTGCTCCATGGGAGCGGGGCCTGGATTTAGGTTTCATTTTATTGTGCCCCAGGTGATTCTAATGTGAAGCCAAAATTGAGAACTGCTGTCATCGATTTGTGATACTTATAAATGGTCTCTGCACCAGCAGCAGCCACATTAGCTAGGAATTTGTTAGACATGCACATTCGTGGGGCCTGCTTCAGACCTAATGAACCAGAAACTCTGAGGGTAGGACCACTCACTTTGTGTTTTTAATAAGCTCTCCAGTGCTTTTTGTGGATATTAAAAGGAGAGAAACACTTTACTAGATAAATCTTAGTTCCATTCTAGGTCTCAAAAGCACAACTAAATTTGGGAAGGGTGTTTGTTATTTGAAAGTTGCTACACAGTATTGACATGATCTGAATCAATTGGTAAGGGATATAAACTGGCATACTAAGTGTCTTGCTAGTGATCATTTGGGTACTTCTCAGATCTCTAAAGAGTAGTTCAAGGTATTCTTTATTATTTTATTTTTCGATTACAGTTTGGATGCAACAGTATTTTGTATTACTTTCAAGTGTACAACAGAGCAGATAGACATTAATTTGGTTATAAAGTGTCTCCTTCAATAATTCAAGTGCCCACCTGGCACCATAGATAACTTTTACAGTATTGTTGACTATATTCCCTATGCTTTCCTTTAAATCCCCAGGACTATTTTGTAACTGTTAGGGTCGCCAAAGGAGGTGTGCATGAGGCCAAAACACATAAAGAATTATGAATTTCTTAGGTCATCTGGAAAACAGATGGGCTGAGCCCCAAATGTGCCAGCACCCAGGAAAGGGGAGTCAGAGATTTTAAAGGATTCTAGGTGGACTTTTTCTCAGTAGGGAATTCTCTGGGCAGGTCCAGATCCTGGGCAATCAAAGGGGAAAGTTACTGGTCTTAGTAAACGGAATGTGGTCTAAGCAAAAGGGCAAGTCCATTGCAAAATGATCTAAAGGTCATTTTCCTAGGGGAGGAGGTATGAATTCCATCAGTTGATGGACCTAACAGTAACTATCAGTGCTCCTTAAATCGCATCACCTTTTTTCACCTTAACCCCCAAAACTCCTCTCAAGGAGTTATTTAAAATAAGGGGTTATTTAAAATAAAGGAACAAATTTATCAGGGATACTGATGCTTTGTTTCCCAGAGAGAGAACTCAAAGAGGTGAATTTAAATTTCAGTTAGCTGTATGATCGCCCCAAGAAACATCTTGAAGTAGTACTAAACATTTTGAAGGGATATAAGACTTTAAAATCAATTTTCAGTGAGAGTAAGAAGACAAAACCCCATTTTGAATTGTTTAGCTATAGCCCTGCCTGGGGTCAGAGAACAGGGATCTTTGAAGTATCCGCCAGTTCTTAGCATACAATGACTCTAAATACCATCTGATCATCATTTGTTTATTTTGTCACTGGTTATTTTGGAAATGCTTTCAAAGTAAAGTAAGGACTAGTGGAAAGTAAAGATGCCTAACTTGAGTGTTGTTGTTCCAGTCTGAGAGACTTTGGGGTGAGATTGTCAAATGAAATTCATGTGCTTTGAAAAGATTTTATGATTTTTTAATGAGGTTTAAAAGCTAAAGGAATGGGATTAGGACCATAAAATCCTTTACTCTTAACATTGTTTCTTTGAACTGATTTAGTGCATTTGTGTATTAGAAATAGAGATCTGATTTGAATTGAATCCTCATTGTTTGCAATAATACCGTCTGGAAAAAATTTCCTAGACACAGAAACGGTATTGCATTTTGTAATGACAAAGGACAGCTATGCTCTCGCTCTCCAGTCAAACACTTCAATGAGAAAAATTAACATCAGTTAATATAGTGGAAGGCTTGAGACTTTTCATACATCATTACATTCAGATGTTATTTATTTATATATTTACTCGTAGATCAATGGAAAATGTTTAGTAGGGGAAAACGTTAGCTGAGAAAGTAGATTATGTAATCTGTGATTGGAGACATGGCAGCAAACTGTACATTTGCATCCCTGTTTTTCAAAAGATTGTAGTAGAACCCAGTTACAGTGCAGATGTGGGGATAAACTGGTATCTTCATCAGTTGGGGCTGCTGTGACAAACTACTATATAAACTGGGTGACTTAACAAACATGTATTTCTCACAGTTCTGTAGGCTAGAAAGTCCAAGTTCAAGATACATTGTGTCTGATGAGAGCTCAGTCCTAGTTCATAGACAGCCACCTTCTTGCTCTGTCCTCATATGGTAGCAGGGCAAGAGAGCTCACTAGGGTTCCTTTTATAGGCACACTACTCCCATTCAGGAGGGCTTTCCCTCAGGACCTAATTACCTCCCAGAGGCATCACCTCTACCACTATCACATTGGGGGCTACGTTTCTCACGTGGTGGGGACACAAATATTCAGTCCATTGCAGTTGAAAAAGACAGTTAAATATTCAGCTTTTCCTTTAGTGTTTGAGAGAACCAAGACTGGCATAGTAAATGGATTGAATGAGACAGTGTGGTCTGGTGGACAAGGCTTGAGATTTGAGTCTGAGGACCTAGGTTCTTGTTTATATCTATTTTTTCCTGGTTTTGTCAACTGGGACATGGTAATGTCTTTGGGCCTGCCTTATTTTCTATGCTTATAAATATGAAAAATAATATCGCAATATGAAAAATTATATTTATCTCAGTGGCTTATTGTAAGCATGACATAAATTAATATAAATGAAAGTTATTTGAAACTAGGAAACTAGATAGTAGATACCATTAATAATAGATTTTTATTTGCTCTTTTATTGACAAGGGACTCATCAAAGGAAATCTGCATTTGAGGAAAAGTTTATAATTCTTAAAAAGACAGAAGTTCTTTACAGATAATTTTCAGTTAGAATAAATATGGTGAACCTGAAGTGAGTTATCGTTCTCTGACAGACTGGTTATAGTAGTTTCTCACTATGATTATTTAAAAATAGTACTATAGATAGAGATTTGTATTTCTCTGCTTTCATAGAAATATTGTGTTTAAAGTAGAAGATGTATTTGCAATATTTTTTAAAAGCTGTATTGTATGCCAGAAATCTCGTCATGGCTAAATAGCATTTTGGAATGATGCACTAATTACTTTTCTGGCACATTACAGATGCAGTACAATGGGAGAATATGTAAAATGTTTCACACACCAAATGTCTTTATCATGCTTGCTGCACATAAATGCAGGTGTATATCGTATGCTCTAAGCCTTTGAAAAATGTGAATGAGAAAGTCATGGCCTGGTGGTGCTAACCATGAATGAGTATACAGCTCGTTTGTCCTACACACTAACTGTGCTTTCTGACCTGCAAAATAACTTGATACTGGTTAGTAATTACTAAGCAGGCTTTACACATACACTGGTAAATCCAAACTAACTTTCAGATATGTCCAATTTTTTTTATCTTTGAAAAATGACAAGGAAGCAAGATTATTGCTAAAAAATATCTGAAATACAGTTTGGGGTCAGTGAGTGGATTTCAGGTATTTAATAAACCATATTAAATGAGGATCATATCTTCAGGGAAAATATCAAATGTGTACTAACCTTCCCAGCAACATTCAGAGGTTATATAGGCACTAAAATTTTTCACACCAAATTTAAAAAATTTTTGTTTTAGAATGTTGTCACATTTCAAATTCATTAATGCATATGTAATTTAAACTATTGCAAATGATTATTTGAAGAAGATACTAAGAATGGCTTTTATTAATCCTCAAAGGTAAAAAAATGAATATAAAAGGGTAACTACATTTAATAAATATCATAATTTCAGAGAAATTTAGCTCTATGTCTGAGCTGTGTCTTAAAAGTTATTTACTTGTGACTATTTCTAATGAAATCCGTAGGCTAAGTTTTAAGAGTGTTGAGTCTTCTCATTTGGACAGATGTGTGGTTTTAAATGAGAGTGCAGAAATTACAAGGTCTGACAGGACATCTGGTAAATGCAAGCAAGACCAACTGTATGAGGACTAAGTGAGGGAAACTAACATTTGTAGATTGGTTGGGGAAAGCTAAGTGTTCATCAATGTACTGTAGACACGGGATTTTAAATCTGTTATGCCTAAATTTCTATAGAAAATTTTCTGTCATTTAAGGGAGTTCGGGGAGTGAGTATGATCTAATCTGTGAGTGAGATTCTGTATATATAGCTTTGCCAAGATGTGTCACAGTGTGGAAAGTGAACTGATTTATGAAAATTTACTTCTAATATTATATTTTTTGATGGAGAAGTTCTGTGAATACAGTATCTCAATTTTTTTAAGTAATTGCAGCTATTTCAAGATATCTGTGCTTTCTCATAGAATGAAGACAAACACAGAGATGGTGTTTCTAAGAAATTTTAAAAGGTGTAGGCCTCCTGATTGAAGCATTGTCAAATTATTGGAATCATTTTTTTATTGTTGTAAGTATAAATATTTGAAATATGTTATTTTGGTCAATGTTGGCTTGTGTTCTTTGTCATATTCATTCTCTGTCAAATACCATTGTCATTGTTAGAGCTGTTTAAGTTTATCTTCTCCTGCAACTTCAGTTGCATACTTGAATTAATTTAACTCAGGACCCTTTAGAAAACAAAGTCACAACCTTTGAGCTAAAAAAGCCCTTAGAGATGCTCTGGTTCATACTGTTCATTACAAGGAATTCCTTTGTGTTATCTCTAACAGATGAAATAAGTTCTCCACCCCTGATCTAGACCCTGGTAGGGAAAAGGGCTGAACTGTTTCACATAATTCCCAGTTCTAAGGATGTTCCACTACAAATGAATGAAAATATGACTTTCTGAAATGGCACCCACCTAATTCTGCTTCTAGAGGAAATCCACTTATTCTTTCGTCAAATAGTCATGCAAAAATGTGAAGAAATTGTCAGGTTTCCCTACTCATGTTTGTTGTTTTATTTTTCAATTACAGTTTACATACAATATTATTTTGGTTTCAGGTGTACAGCATAGTGGTTAGTCATGTACTTTATAAAGTGATCCCCCTGATATTTCCAGTACCCACCTGAAAACATACTTAGTTATTACAATATTATTGACTATATTTCCTATGCTGTACTTTACATTCCCATGACTATTTTGTAACTACCAATTTGTACTTCTTAATCCCTTTACCATTTTTACCCAGTTCCCCAGTCCTCCTCCTGTCTGGCAGCCATTAGTCTGTTCTCTGTATCTATAAGCCTGTTTCTGTTTTGTTTGTTTATTTATTTTTGTTCTTTACATTCCAGTGTAAATGAAATCATATGGTATTTGTCTTTCTCTGACTCATTCATTTTACCTGGCATAAGACTATCTACGTCCATCCATACTCTCCCAAATGATAAGATGTCATTATTTATTTATGATTGAGTAATATTCCATTGCATATATGTACTACTGCTTTTGTATCCACTCATCTATAGATGGGCACTTGGGATGATTACATATGTTGGCTTTGGTAAATAATGCTGCAGTGAACATAGTGTTGCATATATTCTTTCGAGTTAGTGTTTTGGGGCTTCTTTAAATATATAACCAGAAGTGGAATCACTGGGTCATAAGGCAATTCCATTTAAGTTTTAGGGAAACCTCATACTATTTCTCATAGTGGCTACCAATGTGCATTCCTACCAACAGTGGATGAGGGTTCCTTTTGCTCCACATCCTCACCAACACTTGTTATTTGTTGATTTATTAATGCTAGCCATTCTGACAGGTGTGAGATGGTATCTCAATGTGGTTTTAATTTTCAATACTCTGATGGTTAGAAATATTGAATATCTTTTCATATGTTATTAACCATTTGTATGTCCTCTTTGGATAAGTGTCTATTCAGGTCCACTGCTCATTTTTAATTGGATTTAATTGTTTGTTTTTTTGGTGTTGAGTTATATGAGTTCTATACAAATTTTGGATATTAACCCCTTATTAGGTGTAACATTGGTGAATATCTTTTTTTAATTTTTAAAAATTATTTATTTTGTTATTCCTCAACTGAGGATATTTTTTCCATTGATTTTTAGAGAGCGTTTAAAGGAGGAAGGGAGGAAAGAAAAAGAAGGGGGAGAGAGACAGAGAGACAGAGACAGAGAGAGAGAAATATGAGAGAGACAGATTAGTTGCCTCCCACACGTGCTCAGGGCTGGGGATCAAACCTGCAACCCAAATCCCTGACCCTTCGGTGCACAGGCCACCGCTCTAACCACTGGGAACATCAGCCATCAATATTTATTTTATATGTCCATCAATATTTACTTTATATATTTAGGTCCTCCTATGTTGGAGGCATAAATGTTCGTAAGAGTTATAACTCTTGTTGAATTAATCCCTTTATCATTATGTAATGTCCTACCCCACCTTTTTGTGTTTCTATTTGCATGATATTTTTTTTTTCATCTCTTTACCTTCAGCCTGGGTGTGTCTTTTGTTCTGAGGTGAGTCTCTTATAGACAACAGTAGAGGCCCAGTGCATGACATTCATGCACTCGGGAGTAAGGGGGTCCCTCAGCCCAGCATGTGCCCTCTCACAGTCCGGGAGCTCTTGGGGGATGTCGACTGCTGGCTAGGCCCACTCCCCATAGGACTAAGCTGGCAGTCAGACAGCCTTAGCATTGCTGCGGAGGCGGGAGTGGCTCCTGCCACCGCCACTGTGCTCTCCAGCCATGAGCCTGAGTTCTGGCTGAGCAGTGCTCCCCCTGTGGAGTGCAGTGACCACCAGGGGCAGCTCCTGCATTGAGTGTCTTCCTCCTGGTGGTCAGTGTGTGTCATAGCGACTGGTCATTCCACATTCAACTACTCTAGGTCCTTAGAATGGACTATTCAATCCATGTACATTTAAAGTGATTATTTATTGCCATTTCATTCTTTTCAATTATGTTTCTTTTTTCTTCATCTTCTTCTTAAGCCCCTGAAATATTTCTTGTGATTACTGATTTAATTATAATGAACTTCTTTAGCTTTTTCTTGTCTGAGAAGCTCTCCTTCAATTCTAAATGATAGCCTTGCCAGGTAGAAGAGTCTTGGTTGTAGGTCCTTGCTTTTCATTACTTTGAATATTTTGTTCCAGTCTCTTCTGGCCTGAAATGTTTCTATTGATAAATCAGCTGACAGTCTTATGGAAGCTCTTTTGTATGTAACTAACTGTCTTTTTCTTGTGGCTTTTAAGATTCTCTCTTTGTCTTTTACCTTTATTATGCTGTGCCTTGGTGTGGGCCTCTTTGGGTTCATCTTGTTTGGGATGCTCTGTGCTTCCTGTATGTCTCTTTTCTTCACCAGGTCAGGGAAGTTTTCAGTTATTATTTCTTCAAATAGATTATTGATCCCTAGCTTACGCTATTCTCATTCTGGTATCCCTGTGATGCAGATGTTGTTGCTCTTCATGTTTTCCCAGATCTTTAAACTATCTCACTTTTAAAAAATGGGGGTTTTTTGTTTTGTTTTGTTTTGTTTTGTTTTTGCTGCTCTAATTGGGTATTTCCTGATACCTTGTCTTTCATATCACAAATTCTATCCTCTGCTTCATCTAATCTGCTATTGATTTCTTCTAGTGTATTCTTCATTTCTGGTTCTTTTTTTCTTTTCTTTTTTCTACTGAAATAGAAACAAAACATCTTTACAGGACCTCGAATCAGATTGCTATAGAGATAGGGAAGGGCTTCCTCCACAGAAAGAATTCCTCTCCATTTAAAAAACAGAGTGAAAGGCGACAGAGTGTCAGGAACCTAAAATTGCTATATTTTAGAAACCGAAACAAATACTCAAGAAAATTGCCTCTGCAAAATAAAACCCAGACCTCCTGCTTACGAGACTAACCTGGAAGCTGGATCACCTTACTAAGCAAATAAATGTTCTCTCTCAAATGTATTTTGCAGAAAATTGTCATTATACTTTTGGCAATTATTTTTAGTGTTAATCTTCACCCAAGGATATTATTTCATTGTTTTTTTAGAGTGAGTAGAAGGGAGGGGGATTGACACAGAGAGAGAAACATCAATGTGAGAGCACAACATTGATTGGCTGCCTCCTGCATAGCCTCTGCCAGAGGTTGATCCCAGAACCCCAGCATGTGCCCTGGACTGGGAATTGACCTGGCAACCTCCTGGTAACCAACTGAGCACACCATCCAGGGCAGCAAAATTTTTTATTACATAGTAATGTCTCTGGGAGGGATGAGATTAAGTTGAGAATTTACCAAACAGCTTCTTAAGAAATGAGAAAGGTGGAAACTGAAAGATGATGGGTCAAGGTATGCCTACCTTGCCGTCTGCTTAGGATTACCCTCACCTCAGCTAGGACTAATCTTAAATAACCATTGGCAGCATTTCAGAGCTTTCTCACATTCTTTTTGTTTTTGTTTTTTTCTTTTTCCCTTTTCTCCCTTACCTACTCCTCTTCCTCTATTCCAGCTGCACTTAGATGTTTTTGCATAATGCAATTGAAGGCATGGAGTTTGGGTTGGTGGGGGGCTTCAGGCCACAGAAAGATAACCATTAACTGGGTGGTTTTGGCAAGTAACCACTATTTGCCTTGGTGTCCTCACCAATAAAATGGAGATCTCTATTTTATTTTTAAATTTTTATTTAGTGATTGTATTTTACAGAGAGAGAGAGAGAAGGAAGAGACAGACAGACATTGATTTGTTGTTCCACTTGTTGATACATTCATTCATTGGGTGTTTCTTGTATCTGCCCTGACTGGGGATTGGACCCTCAACCTTGGCATTTCGAGACGGTGGTCTAACCAACTGAGCTCTCGGGGCAGGGTGAGATCTCTATTGCTTAATGCAGCTATAAGACTAAAGCTGATTTAACACACTGAAGGGAATACATTAGGTGCTCAGTAAGGTCTTGTTCTCTTCTTTACCCTTTCTTTTTCTCTGCTGACTTCCCTGCTTCCCTTCCTCTTTCCAGCGTCCAAAGAACTAGCAAAAAATGATCATTCCTCTGGGATGATATCATAGCACATCACTGAAATTCAGTTTCACTGGGGCAAAGCCATAGACAAACAACCAGCATTAACGTTGCTTCTCCACTTTGAGAGGACTTTGAGGGACTAGAGTTCCTGACCACCTCGCTGAGAGCCATGACTGTGGGATCTGTGGATCAGGGAGCAGTTTCCCAGGTGAACAGTGCTGGGAGCCAATCACAACCCCAAATTGAGGTGTTCCCGTCAGATGGAATCGTCCCCTTATCTGGTCTTCCAGTCCTGGGGGACAGGAAAAGAGGAAAGGTTTTCAGGCTGACCCAACGAAGTGTTAGAGAAAGACTGATTTCATTAATATTAGTAATGATTTTTTTTATGAAATAGATTATAAGTTTACTGTTTGTGAGCATGCACTTTCTCAACACTGATCAAGAATAGGGAAGTTTTTGAATAAGCGAACTAAGGTGATAACAACCACAGATATCCAGAGAGCAGCCTTCTGTAAATCTTTGAACTTTTGTAGCCAAAAACTAATAGTTTGTGCTGAATAAGCGTTCTTGAGCACCTAGCATAATCCAGAAGACAATCTGCCCCTAAAGCACCATAACCTAGCCTTCACTCTCCTCCCTGGGACAGGAAATAGAAATGTATAAATCAAAGGCAAGCTATAAAGGAAAATCTGCCAGTTTTAGTTACTGATTTCTTTTTTTGTTTGTTTTTTGGGTTTTTTAATTTGTTTTTTAAGAGTGTAAGTTTTGATGTCTATATGTTTGCTTTTATTATTTTTATCAATCTATTGCAAGTTTTTGATGTAAACAAAGCTCTTACTTTAAAAGAATAACCAAACTGATTAAGCTGCCTAAAAAGGCAGCTTTTCAGGACAGTGGTCTAATTTGCAGTCTTTGAGGCCAACTTAATAGTGATAGCAAAGACACTTTTATAGCTGAATCCCAAATTTAGGAAATAGCCTTTATATTTTCAAGATGGAATTATCTTACTGTTAGTTTTGGAACACAGCATAACTTAGACAACTGCTGAAATCATTTACTGCTGTGATTTGGAGTATGAACCTGGGAATCATACCCTCTTTAAATTATCCATCACACCTATTAAAATCAGCTTCCTGTTGATCCTGTGTGTGTTTCATATTCAAATAAAATGCTTTCATATTTAAATATCACTGCAGCTGTATATACAACAGTTTTATTGAAGCCATGAATGCTTTAATTATGACTTTTGTTTCATTTCACTGAGGAAAAAGCCAAAGCCTTTTTACAACAATGTATCAATGAAATGCAAAATCAAATACCAGTCCAAAAGCTTTGTGGATCTGAGCCCTAGTTGGTTTGGCTCAGTGGATAGAGTGTCAGCCTGCAGACTGAAGGGTCCCTGCAGGCTGAAGGGTATGTACCTTGGTTGCAGGCTTGATCCTTGGCCCTGGTTGGGGCGTGTGCAGGAGACAACCAATGTGTCTATCTCTCCCCCTCCCTTCCACTCTCTAAATATCAATGGAAGACTATCCTTGGGTGAGAATTAACAACAACAAAAAGCATTGCTGTTAGGATTGGTTTGAAAGAAAAAAAAAAGCTTTGTGGATTTGAAATGTTTTGGAGAAATGTGTGGAAATTTTAGGTCCTAGTTTTTTTGTTTTATTTATTACTGGAGGCCTGGTGCACAGATTCATGCACATTGAAAGGAGACTAATTAGAAGAAATATTGTAGAGACCAGGGAGGGATCATGAGAGGTTGGCTCCAGGGCATGTCCCGCCTGTCTCGCCCAGTCCTGATCGGCCGGATCCCAGCAGCAGGCTAACCTACCAGTCAGAGCGTCTGCCCCCTGGTGGTCAGTGTGCATCATAGTACCAGTCAAATGGTTGGACACTTAGCATATTAGGCTTTTATATATATGGATAGAATATATGGATAGAATCAGCTTCCTGTTTGTTTTTCCTTTTTATTGAATTTATTGGTTAACAAAATTATACAGGCTTCCATTGCACAATTCCACAACACATTATCTGTACATTGTATCGTGTGTTCACCACCCCAAGTCAAGTCTCCTTCCAACACCGTTTATCCCCCTGGCATCACCACACTCTTGTCCCTATCCATGAGTTTTTTCTCTTTTTGTTTTTTCCCTCAATCTCTCCACCCTCGCCCCCTACCCCACCTAGCCCTTCAAGCCACCCACTCCCCTGCTGTCTATGAATCTATCTCTGTTTTGCTTGTTAGTTCATTTTGTTCATTAGATTCCACATATGAGTGAAAGCATATGGTATCTCTTTCTCTGACTGGTTCTTTTTTATGTTTTCTAGGTCCTTTTATGTGTTTTCTATCACTTTATTATGGTTCTCACTGAGTTCATTCATTTTCCCCTAAGTTTCTTGAGCATCCTTACAGCCATTGTTTTGAATTCTATATGTGGTAGATTGCTTGCCTCCATTTCATTTAGTTCTTTTTCTGGAGCTTTCTCATGTTCTTTCATTTGGGGCATGTTTCTTTGCCTCCCCATTTTGGCTGTCTCTCTGTATTTGTTTCTATGTACTACGTAGATCTGCTATGCCTCCCAGTCTTGGTATGATGGCCTTATTTAATAGGTATTCTCTGGGGCTTGGTGACACAATCTCCCTTGTCACCTGAGCTTGGTGCTTCAGGAATGTCTCTTGTTTGGCTTATGTGAGCCTTCCTGTTGTAGTTGAGTCTTGAGTGCTATTGGCCTGTCTTGATGGTGTTGATTCTGAGTCTAGCTGACTATGAAGATCAATCTTGACCATATTGTACAACTTGTCTGGAGGCTAATGCCACAAAGCAGAATTCACACCAGCCCAATCTGGTGCCTGCTGACCTTCTCCCTTTGGTTGTGCCACTTATGGACTAATTTGGTCATGCTCTGATGTGGCCTGAAGCCTGTCACCTGGTTTGTTGGTTCTGGGGCCTCTTGTGAGGGACTCTAGTGTAGATCAATGTCAGGCGCTGCCTGTGACCAGCCCCCAGTTTGGAGCTCCAAAGCAATCCAGTTTGTGGCTGCCTCTGCAGGGCCTGGGTATGTGGTAGGGGCCAAGCTGTGTTTTCAGCCTGGCTTCTACCAACACCAAGCCTGGGGGCAGGTGAGCAAAAGACCCAAAGCACCCAACACACACCTCTGTCTCCTGGTTGCCTACCAGGCTCAGTCACTGAAAGTGCCTCTGGTGGTACGCGAGCTGTGCCAGGTAGGTTCTTAGTGAATCACCAGGTAGGGACAAGTAGGATTCATCTGGTTTCTAGGTCTGAGGCCATTCAACAAAAGCCTCAGTGTACACCCAGGCCAACCACCACCTGCCTGGGAGCAGCAGATCTGTGTGGTGGGGCAGGGTCTCAGGGACTCATCAGGGTGAGGCAGCAGAATTCATTAGATGAACACAGACCAAGGTGCAGGTGTGTGGAGGGAGGGCTCTACACAGGGACAGTGGTGGCTCTGGTCAGCATGTGAGAGAAACATGGCCCTTGCCCAGGAGTCACACAACTCCATCCTTCCCTGTTGTCTTTTCCACCCCTCAAATGTGCTCAGATCTTCTTGAGAGCTCCCCAAAGAAGTCTGCACTGCTGCCAGGCTGGCCATAGCCAGCCAGCTCCTATGCAGGGCATGAGCTCAGCAGTGTAGAGCCACAGGAAGTCAGGTGGGTGAGGCTAGTGCACTCCCCAGTCTGACACAGCATGGAGAACAGTGGACCCAGGAAAGATGGTGTCGGTGGGTGGTGTCAGGAGGGATTTAGTACAGCTGCCTCTTCAACTCTCTTCCCTAAGGCACACAACCCAGTTTCCCCTTGAATGACTCCAGTTCTCTCCAATCCACCTTCCTTCCATTGGAACCCGCAGTGAGTGGCCATGAATGAGATTTTTTTTCTCTGGCTCTTTAAGAAGGTGCCTGGATTTCTAGCAGACTCCTGTCTCTCCCTGGTGGTCGGAATCTCCACTGGTTTTCACAGCCAAATGTTATTTGGGCTCCTCTTCCTGGCTCTGGTGCTCTGGGCTGGGGATCCCAATATGGGGTTGAGAACCCTTGCTCCTACAGAGGGACCTTTGCAACTAAGAGATCCCTCCAGACTGTTATCTGCCACATGTGGGTGTGGGGACAGCCCTTTTCACATCTCCGCCCTTCCTACCAGTCTCTACTGCAAATCCTGGCTTCTTCTGTTAATCCTTGGTTATAAGACTTCTCTTCCACTAGTCTTCAGTTGGTTTTTCAGGATGATTGTTCTGTGATTTATTGTGATTCCGGTTCAGTCCTGGGAGGAGGTGAGTGTAGTTTCCATCTACTTCACTACCATCATCTCAGCTGAATATCATCAGTTACCTGTGTTTCTCTGTAGATCATGGTTTGCAGACAAGTAGCTCCTGACTTTTCTGTTGCCCAATTAATTTTTAACCTGTGACTCAGTATTGAATTCTAGATGTGATCTCACCAGGCAGGTACAGAATGACTGTTGCCCCTTTATCTGGGTTCATCTATCAATGTGGCGCCAGATTATAATAATATTGTAACTGTAGTTAGCATTAATATAGCACATAGCTATATTTATCGTGATAGCTATCACACTATTAGCTAAAAGCATATATTCATGCCAACCAAAAACCCTAGGTATTTTTCACATGATCATCCATCAGTATGTTCTACCATCCTGCCTGCTACCATGTTTATGGCATTTGGGGGTCTACGTGCAGGACTTTCCGTGTGTCTCATATACTCCTCTTGGTTTTGGTTTTTGTCTTATATTGATAAACAGTTGTGGTTAACTGAAGTTGGATGAGGCAGAATGAGAGGAGCTGAGAGTTAGAATTAGACCCACTAAACTAAAGGAGGGAAGGGTGACAAGTTGTATAATCAAGATCCAAGTCCTAAGAGGAAGTCGAAACCATATAATATGATGTTCAGAGAGGATGCAGGGAGAAAGTGGTGCTCCAGTCCAGCAATTAAAATCAGGTGTCATGGGTGCCCTAACAAGTGGGAAAGCAAGAAGGTATAGGGCTCAGATCAGATGATAAGGAATATGTTGGAGCTGACCGGCAAAAGAGAACACACTGATTAACAGGTAGCAGAGCATCTGTAATGGAATTCTGGGGTTCGAGGCAGGATGTCGGTCTCTAGAAGGGGGATTAATGAGCCAAAAAAAGGCTTCCTTGGGGGTGCTACCAGTACTAGGATATCTAGAAAGAGAAACTCAGACCTAGGAAAGAGGCTAAGACTTCAGATTCAAGAAAGTACAAGAGAAGACCATGGACATAGGTTAGAACTGGACCCCCAGCAAAAGATAACCATGCCGCTGTGGGGGTTTTTCCTTCTTTTTTCTTGCCAAATACATTATTAGGTTCAAAATGTCCTTTTATCTATCTTGCTCTGTGCCCTCTTATAGGAGGTCTGGATTTTACTAATTAACAATTTTTAAAATAAGTGATTTAAAAATATTTTTAAATGACTTAATGTTTTATGTAATGTCTCTTTCTGAACTTTGCATAAACCATTTATATAAGGAACATTGAGTACTTTTAAAGAACCTGAAAAATCCACCTTGCTTTTCTGATAGCAAAAATAATTTAAGAATAGATTATGCCCTTAGTCATTTATTCTATTAGTATTTTGCCATGGAAACGTTAAACATGAGAGTCTCTATAATAGAATATTGCTCTAACTGGATTTTTATTCCCAATTCTTTTTTAAGCCATTACTATTGTTTGTCAGTTTTTAAGTCCTCTAAGTTGGACATGAATTTTAGTTACATCTCAAGAGCTGGGGGTTTAGGGGAGCAAATGCATTAAATTACATTTTGTTTTGAACATAGAATTGGCAGATTCCTCTAGAATTTTCGGAAGGAGTAATTTTATAAGGCAGTGCTTGCTCAAAAGAGGTTCTTCCTAGTGACTGAAACACAACTCTTAGGCTGAAGTGAATGCTCCAGGCATGGGGGGTAGGATGTGGAACAGAGCTTACTCAAACCGTTTTCGGGAGGGTGTAAAGTGTAGCTAGGAACAAGTAGCATAAGAACAAGTTGTCCCAGTGTTGATTGAAGAAAATCCGGTTTTTAATAGCTCAGCATGAAGTCAAAATGCAGGAGGAAATGAAATTGTTGCTTCACATCCTGCCCCAGTCCTTTATCACCAAACGGTGTCTCACCAAAGGCACTTTAAAGTGCACGTTCTCTAATGAAACCAGGTGCCTTCTATATTCCCTGATCAGTCCTGCCTTCAAGGGTTTGCCCCTGAGCTAAATCCTACTTAGAATATGTGTATATGAGCGTTAGAGTTAAATGCCTGTTTTGGATACTTTTACCTCAGCCCCTTTTCTTTTATTTTTCTCTTCCAGTATCTGTACTCCTCCTCCAAGGGAAAGTCATGATCACACTAACGGAGCTAAAATGTTTAGCAGACGCCCAATCATCTTATCACATCCTAAAACCGTGGTGGGACGTCTTCTGGTATTACATCACCCTGGTCATGCTGCTGGTGGCCGTGCTGGCGGGCGCGCTGCAGCTGACGCAGAGCCGGGTTCTGTGCTGTCTTCCCTGTAAGGTGGAATTCGACAATCACTGCTCTGTGCCTTGGCACCTCCTGAGAGCCAGCGTGAATGCATCCTCCGACCTGGGGCCGCCACTCCCGCTCCCCCTCCGAATCCAGAATGACCTCCACCGCCAGCAGTACTCCTACATTGACGCCGTCTGCTACGAGAAGCAGCTCCACTGGTTCGCAAAGTTCTTCCCCTACCTGGTGCTCTTGCACACGCTCATCTTCGCAGCCTGCAGCAACTTTTGGCTTCACTACCCCAGCACGAGTTCCCGGCTCGAGCACTTTGTGGCCATCCTGCACAAGTGCTTCGATTCTCCGTGGACCACCCGCGCCCTGTCGGAAACGGTGGCCGAGCAGTCCGTGAGGCCCCTGACACTCTCCAAGTCCAAGGTTCTGCTTTCATCCTCAGGGTGTTCGGCTGATGTGGATGCCAATAAGCAGTCCCTGCCCTACCCGCAGCCCAGCATGGAGTCGGCTGGCATAGAAAGCCCGACTTCCAGTGTCCTGGACAAGAAGGAGGGCGAGCAGGCCAAAGCCATCTTCGAAAAAGTGAAAAGGTTCCGCATGCACGTGGAGCAGAAGGATATCATTTACAGAGTGTATCTGAAGCAGATAATAGTCAAAGTCATTTTGTTTGTCTTCATCATTAGTTACGTTCCGTATTTCTTAACCTACATCACTCTTGAGATTGACTGCTCCGTTGACGTGCAGGCTTTCACGGGATATAAGCGTTACCAGTGCGTCTACTCCTTGGCAGAAATATTTAAGGTCCTGGCTTCATTCTATGTCATCCTGGTTATACTCTATGGCTTCACCTCCTCCTACAGCTTGTGGTGGATGCTGAGGAGCTCCCTCAAGCAATATTCCTTTGAGGCGTTGAGAGAAAAAAGCAACTACAGCGACATCCCGGACGTCAAGAATGACTTTGCCTTCATCCTCCATCTGGCTGACCAGTACGATCCTCTGTATTCCAAACGCTTCTCCATATTCCTGTCGGAGGTCAGTGAGAACAAACTGAAGCAGATCAACCTCAATAACGAATGGACGGTGGAGAAACTGAAAAGCAAGCTGGTGAAAAATGCCCAGGACAAGGTGGAACTGCATCTCTTTATGCTAAACGGTCTTCCAGACAATGTTTTTGAGCTGACTGAAATCGAAGTGCTCAGCCTAGAGCTGATTCCTGAGGTCAAGCTGCCCTCCGCCGTCTCCCAGCTGGTCAACCTCAAGGAGCTTCATGTGTACCATTCGTCTCTGGTGGTAGACCATCCTGCCCTGGCCTTTCTAGAGGAGAATTTAAAAGTTCTCCGCCTGAAATTTACTGAAATGGGGAAAATTCCACGCTGGGTATTTCACCTGAAGAATCTCAAGGAACTTTATCTGTCGGGTTGTGTTCTCCCTGAGCAGCTGAGTACCATGCAGTTGGAGGGCTTTCAGGACTTAAAAAACCTGCGGACCCTCTACCTGAAGAGCAGCCTGCCCCGGATCCCACAAGTCATTACAGACCTCCTGCCTTTCCTGCAGAAACTGTCCCTCAATAATGAGGGAAGCAAACTGGTTGTGTTGAACAACCTGAAAAAAATGGTCAATCTGAAAAGCCTAGAGCTGCTCAGCTGTGACCTTGAACGCATTCCACACTCCATCTTCAGCCTGAACAATCTGCATGAGTTAGACCTAAAAGAAAACAACCTTAAAACTGTGGAGGAGATCATCAGCTTTCAGCATCTCCAGAATCTTTCTTGCTTAAAATTGTGGCACAATAACATTGCTTATATTCCTGCCCAAATTGGGGCATTATCTAATCTAGAGCAGCTGTCTTTGGACCATAATAATATTGAGAATCTACCCCTGCAGCTTTTTCTATGCACTAAACTACATTATCTGGATCTAAGCTATAACCACCTGACCTTCATTCCAGAAGAAATCCAATATTTGAGTAATTTGCAGTACTTTGCTGTGACCAACAACAATGTAAGTAAATTCATTCTTCTCTTTATTTAGTCATTTGAGTGTCTGCTGTTGCAGTGTGTAATGTAGATAGAGAAAATGGGACATTAAATCATGCTAAGCATCCTCTGAGAACAGCCTGACCACCACTTACTAGACATGTGACCATGGACAAATTACCAAAACACTGAGCAGCAGTTTTTAAGCTAACTTGCAAGTTGTCAGGGAGATTTTATGAAAAACTATATGAGCACTTGGCACAGTTCCTGATATGTAGTAGTTGCTCAACATACGTTTTCTTTATTCTCTTTTCCTATATTTTACATAAACAGCACAGTTGAAGTATGTTAAACTAATTAGGTGTGACAGAACTTACTTTTCATTTTGGAAAGGTCTTAACTACTTAGAAAGTTTCATAAAACTTTTCAGCTTTCCGTATCTGCCATAGGAGCAGAAATTTTTGGTAAACATACTGTGATCATGAGTTATTCATAAATCTTTTTTTGTGGTGCAGTAAGACAGATTTGAAATCTACACGCATGTCTAGAAAGGCAATGCGAAATGAAAGGCCTGGTTCCATAATGCAACACTAGGGCTTCTTGGAAGCTTTTTCCAGCCTCCACGCTTTACAAATGAACCATAATTTGCAACAGTAAAGCCAAGTTAAGGAAAACTTAACATCTCTGAAACAAGAAAAAACAAAATAAATGACTAGTTTCCTAGGTTAAAATGTGAAGGAGGAGGAAAAAGAAAAAAAAAATCTTGCTAGCCAAAAGCAGCAAGAGAGTGATGGTAAGGTCCAAAAGGAAAGAAGGCGTCCCGGAGAGACATCACTGACATGGCCAGAGCTCAGTCCAGAGAGCAGTCAATGCCAAAGCCAATTTACTGAGCAGATTCTACACTGTTT
>NW_006296974.1:894979-900699 GCF_000327345.1 Myotis davidii | reverse complement strand
GGGGGGGGGCGCGGGGCGGGGAAGCCTGTCTAACTCAGGTCTGCCAAGAGAGGACAATGGTCTTCCTTGGAAATAGGAGCTATTTTCTTCTATCCCACTCGCAAATGTGTTATCTCTTTGACCTTTTACCATTCGTATTTTATGCTAAATATAGCTGTGAGGATGGTGTTGGCTAATAAACATATTAATCACCTGGTACTATATTTGGAAACCATGGATTGTAAGAGGAATACCAGAAAGTCAGGGAATGAGGGCAAAATTCATGGCACAAAATTCATACAAATTTTAATGAGGGCTCTGATTTTTACAACTCTTAAGACTTTACACATATGTAAAAGGCTAGAGCCCATTCTTAGTTAAGAAATCTTCAGGTCGTAAAGGATAATGAGGTTTTAAAGCTCTTTTAGGCTTCACTTAGATTAATAGTGCACTTCAGGATCACCTGAAGGGCTTGTTAAAACATATAGATTCCTGCCCTAGCCAGTTTGGCTCATGGATAGAGCGTCAGCCTGCAGACTGAACGGTCCCAGGTTCGATTCCAGCCAAGGGCACATGCCTGGGTTGTGGGCTCAATCCCCAGTAAGGGGTGTGCAGGAGGCAGCTGATCAATGATTCTCTCTCATCACTGATGTTTCTATCTCTCCTTTTTCCTTCCTCTCTGAAATCAATCAATAAATATATATTTTTAAAAATAGATTCCTGGGCCCTACTCCAGGGTTCCCATTTCAGTAGGTCTGGTGTAGGATCCAAGAGTTGGCAGTTTTAAAATGTCCCAGGTGAAGCTGATACTGTTGATTTTGTGACCATACTTTGAAGTCTACGGGTCTAGAGATTTATCATTAGTGTTGTTAAATTAAATGTTAAATTAACATTAATATTAATATTAATATTAATAGAACAAGCAGACTTCTCATCTTTCCCCAAAAGCTGTCCAAAGATTGAATGAACAATTAAGAAGGGAGAGGTGATTGTCTTATTAATAAGACTATCTAGATATAGATTATCAGTCTCTTGGTAGGAAGGTTGTTAAAGGGAATTAGAGATTCAGGTTTCATGTGGAATTTAATTTTAAGGTTCCTTCTAATCTTGATAGCCTCGTGATTCTATAAGGTAGACCAAAATAGTTATAAAAATTAGAAAATAGCCCTCGCCAGTTTGGCTCAGTGGATAGAGCATGGGCCTGCTGACCAAAGGTTCCTGGGTTAGATTCCGATTAAGGGCACATGCCTGGATTGCGGGCATGATCTCCAGTGGGGGCATGCAAGAGGCAGCCAATCAGTGATTCTCTCTCATTATTGATGTTTCTATCTCTCTCTCCCTCTCCCTTCCTCTCTGAAATCAATAAAAAATATATTTTAAAAAAAAGAAAATAAAACATCAATTTCGATTCATAAATATTTATATATGCATATACTTAGAAATGTGAGTTGATTCGTGCATTTGGAATAGAGGTTGGTAAAGATTCCTGAGAAGTTGTAAAGATTCTTCTAAGGACTTAAGAAATGTATCAGATTCATAAATGAGGCAATAAATACTAACTCTGGAGTTAAAGACCTTTTTTTTTTAAAAGGATGTTGGGTAGCTAATATCACTGAAAAGGTTGCAGAATTAAACTTGGAAAACAAGCACCAAGCTAGTTAGACAGCAAAAAGGACCACAGCCCAAAATCATAGTACAAAAGCGAAATGGTAGAGATACCATGCCACCGACCAACCCTGGGCACCAGGGCTGCCCCTGAAAACTTGATTCTGCTGCCACTGCAGTCCTTGCCCTTCCACCAAATAGGTTCTTAGTGATTTCTGCTTCTTGGTGACACTACCCCAATTCAAAGTCCAAGTCTGAGCATTGACTGGTAGAGTTATGAATGCTCACACTCGAGCACCAAGATAAGATAGGGAATTCTCTAGATAGCAGAGCTATTGGGCAGTTCCCCAAATGATAGACATTCAGCGGGAGGGCCCTCCAGAGTTTCTTCCACAGGATAGTACTAGGTGTTATCACAAAAGCATTCAACATTTCTTTTTTATCATACTTTGGCAGCAGGGTACTTCAGAGCTTTTTAAAAATGCGTATGCATTTTGCTTCTCTAAGAGGGAAGTATGGTGTGCAATATTTGTCAAACTTACTTGAGCAAGACACTTTTTCATAGTAACTCTGAGTTTCGTGGAACACATCCTGAGAATGCTGGAGGCGGGAAATCTAAGAAAGATAGAGATCATGCACAAAGGATTGCAACAGACATGCCCAGATGTAATAAGAAGTGAGAGCACTTAACAAGGTGGACAGAATGGAGAGTGCCTTGAGGTCTGCAAGTCAAGTTCATGTTTGATTCATTGGAAATTAGCTGTGGTGAGATTGAGCTTGAAAGTTCTAGTTAGCTTGAACTGGTAGTTTCAAAGGTGGCTCTGATTGTGGTGCATAGAAGATTGGGCCCTGGCCAGAAAGCTCAGTTGATTAGAGTGTCGTCACAATACACCAAGGTTGTGAATTCGATCCCAGGTCAGGGAACATAGAAGAATTAACCAGTGAATTCATAAATAAGTGAAACAACAAATCAGTGTTTTTCTCTCTCTCTCTCTCTCATCAATAAATAAAACCTTTTTAAAAAAAGAAGAGTTGGGAGAGGAGAGTCAAAAAACAAAACCCCATGAAAAGGTTTGATCAGTTATGATTTACAATTAGAAATATAGATCTAAATGGAGAGACAAAGACTCCTATCTTAAAGATATGGGAGCCAAATCTACCCACAGCCTAAGCTAAGAATGGTTTTTAATTTTTTAAACGGTTGGGGGTAAAACTCAAAAGAATAATGATATTTTGTCTCACATAAAAATTATATGAAATTCAAATTTCAGTGTTCATGAGTAAATTCCATTGCTCTCATTTGTGGGCCTATATTACAAAAAAATTATGTTCAATTATTATTATATTTTGACTTTCATCACTTAAATATGCATGAAATCTTTTCTCTCTTGTTATATAAGCACCTACATAATTTTCAGTTTTGCCTCTTGGCCCACAAAAGCTAAATTATTCTATCCAGCCTCTGCTCGAGTCCACTGCCCTCCTTTTACTGATACTGAACTGAAGCTCATAGTAATTTGAACTGAGGTCTGAAGCTACCCAGTGATGGAACCCAAGTGTTTCAACCCCTATTCTAGAGCTCTTTCTAGTGCATCTTAGATGCATCAGTCCAACTGATGTTAATACGAAGAGTGGTGTGTGTGGAAGACAGGACAGGGAGAGGCAGCGTCCACCTCTATCCCAGTGCTAAAGTGTCACTGGATGCTCATCCATAAGGAACATGATGGAGAAGCACAAGGAAGGGGGTGAGGGGGGATTCATAGCGTCACTCAAATCTTGTAAACCAGCCCAATTGACACCTGGGTCTTCTGACTTCTACATTTCTGCATTTAAAGCATTTCTTGTATTAACTCAAAGATGTCTAGCCAAAAGGTGAACAATGTGGAAATTCCTCCTTTTTTACACATTAATGTGCTATGATGCGGAAGGTCACTTATGTGGCAGGGCTTATTGTTTTTACCATCACTACTTAGAAACAGAAACCTTCAGCTTTGTTTCTTGAGACAATTAGATTTTATATATTTGGTTAGTACTTCCAAGTGAGATAGCATGTATCAATGGCCAGATAAAAAGGAAATCTGACATTGAGAAGGATTCTGAAGTAAGGTCCCAGCCTCTGGGAAACGGAGGATTTCATTATCAATGTCAGCCATAGATATAGGAAGAGAAATCACCTCCCTTCGGATGTCCTGGGGATATTAGAACATTTTGTTGAAAATATTTGGTTGTGCCAAACCGGTTTGGCTCAGTGGATAGAGCATCAGTCTGCGGACTGAAGGGTCCCAGGTTCGATTCTGGTCAAGGGCATGTGCCTTGGTTGCAGGTGCATCCCCAGTTAGGAGGCAGCTGATCGATCTTTCTCTCTCATCAATGTTTCTAACTCTCTATCCCTCTCCCTTCTTCTCTGTAAAAAAATCAATAAAATATATTTTTTTTAAAAAAGAAAGAAAATATTTGGTTGCCAGAGAATTCTAGGATATAGAGTGATATTGTAGCTATTCATTTTGTTCATTGTATAGTTTATTGTATTTATATATATTATAGTTTAGTCTATAAAACCTTTCTGTTTATGAACTTTATTACCTCTCTAATCAAGTCTGTAAGTATTGTGATTTTTTAAAAGAAATCAGTGGTCCACCAAGGTAATTCTTTTCTTTCTGGTTCATGTATTATATAGTCTAAGCAAGAACAGGCTAAATGAATTCAGTATAAATAAATGCTATACAAATTTTTTTTAAATAAAATTCATTGGCCCAGTCAAAAACTGGTGTTCTTGTAAGCTTCGTGCAAACTCTTTTTTAAAGGTGTAAGTAGATTTTTCAGAATGAGATTGCTGAGTTGAAAGAAGCCCTAACATAGCTCCCAGCCTCCTTTAGCAAAATTGAATCCCAGTAGATGAGTTAGGGCTGTGCTTTCACGGGGTGCTGATGTTGAGAAAAAGCCTGAGATGGACACTTAGTTCTGGGGAAGTGGTTCCACTAACCACAGCCCTGACACGCTGTCATGGCAGCAACACAGACATGTTGACAGCCGGGCCTCAGAGGCTCACTTCCTTTGCCTTGTGAAATCCCTCTCCTGGAAGTCGCTAAAAATCACAAAGTCTGAAATTTGGAAGAAGATTGGTGAAAACCTGATAGTGCTGACAGCCCAACAGAAAGAGAGTGAGGGCCATGGCTTCAGGGTGTCCACCCACTAGGCAGTCAGTTCCAATGAGCAAGGTTCTTCCTGGCATCTGAAAGCGGACCGAGGAAGTGAGATGTGGGTACCCTGGTGCACCTCTGGTTGGGGCTCTCTTCTTCATAACATTACAGACTAATTAATTGTAATATCTTTCTCTCCCATTAGACCACTGTTTCTCAAATGGGGACAACTTCGTCCCCCAAGAGACATTTGCCTGGAGACATTTTTGGTTGTCACACCTGGGGAGGGGAGTGGCACCAGCACCTAGTAGGTGGAAGCCAGGGATGCTGCCAAACATCCTACAATGCTTAGGGCACCCACCACACAAAGAATTATCCTCTCCAGATGTCAACAGTGCACGGTTAAGAAACCCTGCAGTAGACTAAGATTCTTAGACCCATCTGTCATGCTCAGCACTCTATCCCCAACACCTGAGCACAAAAGGAGGCTCTCCGCACACCTTTACAGCTGGTTTCCCTAAGTCATTGCTTAGGCACCAGCCGGCACTACCCTGAGCATATTGCACAGGACTTAATGTTTCCTCTACCCCCATCTCACTGCTTCCGAGCTGCCAATGTCTCTGAAGGGGTGACATTTCTTCTGTCTCATCTCTCTGTCATCTCTCTATATTGAAATCTACATATGCATACTGTTGCATTTGCATTCTTGAGAAGAGATTGAAATAAAAGGGTAGATGTTTTTTCGTTGCTTATACCTAGTATTTTGAGGTACAGTAATGAACTATATTGAATGCTGGTTTTAGCGACAGTGATCATTAGGTTTATTATCAAGACCCTTCACTACTGAGTGTATGTGCGGGGGATGGAGGGGAGGTGGCAACATAAGAGCATTTATGAATATAGTATAGCAATTCTTTAGTTTGTGTATAGAACATGTTTATCCTTTTGAGGAGATCATTCTGGATGGCCCCAGAAGTTCCAGCAGAGAGCTGGGTC
>NW_006296974.1:894667-894932 GCF_000327345.1 Myotis davidii | reverse complement strand
CCTATCCTCCTTGTTTCTAACACAGCCACTTCCCGAACCAAGAGCCCATGTTTCATGGTAGCAGAGATGCCCTGTCCCCACCTGTGTGACTGTGTGGAGTGTTGTAGAGTGTGTGCAGCCCAGCTCTGCTTGGCCCAAACTCACCTCTCAGTGGCAGGGTGAGAGTTGAGGGCACCGTGCATGCCCAACTCCCCTGTGGACCTCTTTCCCCAACAAGCCCTATCTCATATACACACAGTGGCTCTCTTAGAAATCCACGTGCACC
>NW_006296974.1:874098-894600 GCF_000327345.1 Myotis davidii | reverse complement strand
AGTTCACTTAATTGCAGGCTATTTATCATATTTTAAATTATTTCTCTGTGTTACATCATTTAATCGAACCAGCCAGAAAACAGGAAGAAGGGTAAATAAATACTTGTGTGTATGTAGAGGGCAATGAAATATATTATCATGTCTTCTTGTCTCTGCTTCTGTCGACTTTTTTTTTTTTCCACAGAATAATGTTTTCAGTCTATACTGTTAAACCTTAAGGAAATAGCCTCATGTCTGTTCTCAGGATGTTTTTGAGGGTGTTGCTTATTACATAAGACAGTAAATTCTTCACAAGGACTCTGGAGAGCAATTTATTTCTGATCTAGGACTCAAGAATAATTACGATTCTCCTGAGTTACTAGCTTGTTTTTTTTCCCCCCTTAGGGACAATCAGTGTGTAACTGATTAGGTTTTCTTTGAGAATTGCTTATTAGAATGTTTAGAGTCAAATGGATTGCCCACCCACATATAACAAGGGTTTGAAAGTTTATGGTAGCCTCAATTCTGACTCCATGTTGGGATGTCCTTGTTTTTCCTTTATATTTTCCATCTACTTCAAATGTATCATCAGTGTTACATGTAAACATCCAGAAATGTTTTTGGAAAAGGGTAGAGGTATACATAAGTAATTGTACTATAACAGGCCATCCAAAACTGGTCTTACTGGCTTTTTTCTTTCCGTTTCCAGATTGAGATGCTACCAGATGGGCTGTTTCAGTGCAAAAAGCTGCAGTGTTTACTTTTGGGGAAAAATAGCCTGATGAGTTTGTCCCCTCACGTGGGTGAGCTGTCGAACCTTACTCATCTGGAGCTCATTGGTAATTACCTGGAAACACTTCCTCCTGAACTGGAAGGGTGTCAGTCCCTAAAACGGAGCTGCCTGATTGTCGAGGAGAACTTGCTCAATACTCTTCCTCCCCCTGTCACAGAACGCTTGCAGACGGGCTTAGATAAATGTTGACCTACAGAGAAAACTCCTAAAAGTGTGCCCCAGGGCTTTAAATGAGAAAATTTCCTAACTTATAAAGATTTTTAAAATGGGTAATAATTATGACTAACTATAATCAAATGTTTTATTAAAAAGCGTCTCAGTGTCTAAGTAAACAGGTAAAAAGTGTTAACACTGAAATGAGTTTTGTGAATAATTGATCTTTTACTTATTGACTTGTAAGAAGTACGCTTTGAGCGTGGAATGGAGGACATGAAATTATTGAATGTCCACCTTGCAGTTATTACCTTGAAGATTAGATATTCTTTCCTCTCCATCCCCAGCCCCATGACTTATTTGCACACTTGTTTTAACTGACGTCCTGTTTGGATATTTATCAGCTAGACCATAAACTCATCAATATAAATGCCCTTGATGTACACTCAACGCTGTCTTTGATTTGTGTTCTTAATTATTTTTAGGCAGGGTGTCTGGTGCTTGGCAGAATTCCTTCTTGGTTTTTTATTTCCTGTCCCAGCTTGATTGAGTCTTCCTTCCTGTGGTTTTCTCTTAACAATGATGAACCTGAGAAAGTGCCTGCTTTGGGCCTCTGCATAGCACAGGAGCAGGGTACTTAGGACATGTCACCCTTGGGACATCCTGAAAATCCATGTCTTCTCCAAGATTTCTTCTTGTGTATCATCAAAGCTTTTTTTTTTATTTGCTCGTGTTTATATTAAATGTAAAACATAAATATTTTTATTGCGTAATCTTGGATTCAAAATCTGTGGGAATAATTTTTGTAAGGTACAGAGAACACATGCATTTCTGTAATCCAAGATTTCTTCTTGTGTATCATCAAAGCTTTTTTTTTTTTATTTGCTCGTGTTTATATTAAATGTAAAACATAAATATTTTTATTGCATAATCTTGGATTCAAAATCTGTGGGAATAATTTTTGTAAGGTACAGAGAACACATGCATTTCTGTAAGAATTTACTATTAACATGCTTGGGGTTTTTTTTTGCCTGCTTATGATTCTCATGTTTGTGTGCATTCTCCAAAATGTTTTTGTACTCTGCAACTAATTACTTTTGGATAACAAAAGCCTTGTGTTTCATGCCCTAAAATATGTAAGGGTTTCCTTATAAAAGGATGGCCACATCATCTACCTCTCTCTTCCCTTGTTGCTGTGCTATTATTGTACGGGTACAATTCTTAATAACTTCAGAAACTGTGATGGAGGGGAGAGGTAGAGATTTCAATCTTTAAAACTGACTTCAAAATACCTTGTAGAAATTAAGAGTTAAACCAAAACACTTTACTTTCTTCTCCATCTGCATGATCTGTAGATATGATTATAATGTAAAACACTCAGCCTCTATTCATTGTTTAAGATGAGTTCTCAAAGCTCACAAAGAAATAAACCCATTTAACTGGAATTCATCTCATGCTTCTGGTTAACTTTTCTGGAATACAATTTGCTCTTTTTTTAAAAAAGAGCTTTTGTGTTTGGCCTTCTACCGTGCATATTGTAAAACGAAAATCAACGGACTCATTTTGGGTAAATGTACATTTTTAATGTGTTTCTCTAGGCATTATGATGCCATCTAATTTTTGGTGTGACTATGAAGTAATTGATTAACCGCACCTAGACAAAACTGGAAAAACACTATGGGTAAAGAGTACCGTAAACATGGAATTGTGATTTTTGCTGTTTTTCTTGCTTTGCCCATTCCAAAAAGATGAAAGTGAGTCTTTATAACAAAATGTAGCTTCCCTCTCCTGCCACACACACCTGGACTGAATCTCAGAGAAAGAATTGTTTGCGTCAGATGAATTTGAATAATATTAGCTATAAAAATTATAAAACACCAAAGGCTGCCTAAACCTTATGGTTTATTCTGAATGAGAAGGAATGGTATAAAAATGTAATTCTTACCAAAACTTGCCTTTAGTCAGAACATTCAAGTTCTCAGGGACCCAGGCATAACTGATGAAACTTTCTTCTAGGACTTCAGAAAACAGATTCTGACTATATCTAGAGTTTTTTGTTGTCATTTTTCCTATTTTTAATGTGAGTTGATGCTCATTTTCATATTTCACAATAGAATTGTCATGTGTGTTGATCCCGTGTTAGATAGGATTATCTTAAGTTTTGGATGTGAACAAGAAACATGGAGAGGTATGTTCTCAGAACTTAAATGTTTGGGGACAAATAAATAGCCATAATTTGTATGAAAATTTTCATCCTCTTTTCTAAAGAAGAGTTTTCAAAACAAATTTTAGATTGTTACCATTTTCCTGACAAACTAGTTATCCCTGGCTAGTCACTGGTTGTATTCACATGCAAAAGTCATTGGATAATCTATCACCTCTCTCAATTTCCGAAAGTGAGTTACTATCAGGATTAATAGTGACTATTGTAAGCTTCTTTCCAAACATAAGGGTGTAGTAACTGGTGCAAACTCTGTTCTCAATGCCCTTAAAAAGTTCTCAGATTTCTTTCTTATTTCATCCTTACACACCAGTGTTTAGGTAGCTTTTGAAATGACGTCACACCAATGCAATGAACTCTGAGACCACCACCTGACACACAAAAGGGGTTTAATGCCACCTTTCCTGCATGGTTGGAACAGATCATTTTATGTGTGTTCATATTCGTGTAAGGGGAATTTAAATGGAGAAAATGAAGTCGGTTCACTTATAATTGTGAGACTTTAGTTGGCGTTGATTTCCAAGAATGTGCAGTACATTTTCCAAAAAATAAACATGGATGTTATTCCGAACAAAGTTAATGGCATTGGTTCATTTTATTTGCATGCACACACATAGAGACATGCATACACCTATATATGCACAATGTAACGTGAGTCTTGGATATGTTTAGTATTTTTTCCCAAAGTTGCAAGAGGATATTTTTTATTCATATCTCATAATTATGGAGTGTTTTTTTTCTCTTAGTTACATTTTTTAGAAACTGATTGCTCAACCTTAGCCTGAGAACCTAAGCAGTTTTAAGCATTTCTGGTAAGATATAGTGTTCCTTTCCTAACCAGCATCAGGGTGACTCTGACACTTAGATACTGTGTTTTCATTCTTCACCCTCAGTCTTAATTTCCCCCTGGATGTCACCATGTGTCACTGTTGCTTAAAGAATGTTTGTGTGAAACAGGGTAGAGATCCTCAGAATCTCAGCACTGTGGCATACACAGCGTGTGTGTGCTGGGGTGAGCTGCAGTGAGGTATTTGCAGACCTTTGTTGGGTGGTGAAAATATTTGTTTTTGTTCAAGTACTTCATGATTCAAATTTTGTATGTTTAATTAAAACTGCATAATATTGATGGGTTCAGAAACTATTCTAATAAACAATTCTGTGGATTTATAGCTTTATCTCCTTGTATTTTCAATAAAATGCTCTTTCCGTCTTTGTTCTCTTATCATTGTCCTGTATACATAAGGTATTTTGTTTTCTCCCTCCACTCACTCACCTCCTTAAATTTGATCAGCACTTGTACAGTAACAATGTATTTGTGCTAGGGAACTGACAGTGATACCTGAGGAGAAGCCAGAGCCTATAATCATGCCTAGTTGAGTAGTTCTACCTTTCCCACCCCTGCAGCATTTAGAGCTAATCCAATGGTCCTCCATCTCTCCTAAAAGCATGAGAATATAACTGTAAGTCGGTTTTCAGGAACTGTATATTGCATTAGAATCTGTGTTTATTTTTTCTGGAAACAAGCGGAAGGCTGATGGGAGAGGGGAAGAGTTATTTTGTACCCTTGTTTAAATTATGACGACACATACATGAAACTTGCAAAATGCCCTAAATATAATTCTCATCTTCAGCCGGATATGAAAGCTGAAGCAGTGGAAAATCTGCAGTCCTATTTAATTGCTTTCTTCCTGTTTCTGGTCCATCACCTCTCTATCCACCGGGAACTATCTATTAACTTCCTTTGGTAATGAACTGCATTCTCTTAAAATTTTTTTTTACATGAACAATCTCATCACCACGAAAGCATTAACATAGAAAATATAAGCCAAAGCACTGAATTGAGATGGTATCCAGTTGAACTTAATTTATACTGAAGTTTTTGCGTTTGACTTGTATAATACACTACTGCTAAGAAAAAACAATTATGAGTGCCTCCTGCATGTCATGTATTATCAACAGAGATGGTGCAATTTAAAAAATACAAAGGGGCATAGAATTAGAATGAAAGTCTCTGTGCATATATGTGTTTGTATAATCCTAAATATGTTTAAATATTCTTAAAATTTTTCAAATCTTTCACTTTCGCCCTAGCCAGCTTGGCTCAGTGGATAGAGCATCAGCCTGTGGACTGAAGCGTCCCAGGTTCAATTCTGGCCAAGGGCACATGCTTGGGTTGCAGGCTCCATCCCCAATAGGGGGCGTGCAGGAGGCAGCCCATCAATGATTCCCTCTTATCATTGATGTTTCTCTCCCCTCTCCCTTCCTCTCTGAAATCAATAAAGAAATATATTTAAAAACAAACAAAAACCAAGTGTTTCACTTTCAGTGAAATACTGGGCCAATCTGAAGTAGAGCCATTTACTTGTTAGCATCCCCAGTGAAGGCTAGCATTGCTTATTTTATCTTTGTCCCATATTTTGAAACATACATAATCAGCTTTTGCCTCTGGCAATAACTTATTAGAAAATGTAAGACTTTCGCTTGAGTTGAATGTTTTTGGCCCTCAGGTTTACCATGAAAATCTGCATTTTAGTGGTAAATCCCTTTGCCTGAGATCCGTTAGGTTTGGTAAACTTTACTGTTTTTAAAGTACATTTTGTGTAAAAGGAAGATTCAATTTTTTATAACAAATGGCAAATAAAAAACATTAAAAGTTGAAAGAAGTTGACTACTATTTCTTACCTGTGTCTGCCCGTCAGTGCCCAGGTTCCAAAAGTGATTCCCTTCCTCCTTCCACACTTCCTTGTGCAGCCAGCTGTACGGTTACGTAATTCACCAAATGATAGATTTTAGGTTTACACATGAATCTCATAAAGTCCTATGAGTTTTCAAAATAGCTACAATTGTCACAAAATAGCAAGCCCCTAAAAAGAGCTGGATTGATCCTTGAATGCACGGAGGGGCAGGGGAAGGTGAAACTTGTCACTCTCCTAAGAGGTTCATCTTTCCAACAGTGTTCATCCTTGGGGACCTGAGCTCACTAACCAGCCCATCTCTCTGCCTCTCTTCTTGGCTCCAGGAAAAACACACCAAGAAATGATTTGCAAGATGACATTTTCAGAAGGTTTAGTAAAGGGAGAAAAAATAGAATCATTGGGAAAAAATAGACACATAGTCATGTGATCTTTCTGTTTATTATTTTTAAATCACTTTTTATTTTGATATCTCTCTCTCCCCCCACCCTTCTCTTCCTCTCTCTATTTTAGCGTATACACGCAACCCCCCAACACACACACACACAGTGTCAGGAACACATCAGAAAGCTGATCCTCAGATCCTTTCTCTGCTGGAGGACAGAACTTGATACACACCGAACCAGATTATGAAGGAAATTAACTGCTGAAACCAAATGGACCTATTTTTTCCTGGAAATGCAGTTCTTCAAGAAGGCTTTCCTCTACCTCCCAAGTGCCTTGGGAATGGGAAATACAGGGTATCCCCAGAAAATGTATACACATTTTAACAGCTAGTAGCTCAATTTTGAAAATGACAGGTAAACACTGCCTTTATAATTATTCAAAATGTGTGTATACATTTGGGGCGGGAGGGAACACCCTACATGTTGAAAAAATAAAGCCTGCACCAGGCTCAAGGCATTCGCAGCCACCCAGGGCCTGCTGGGTGTTCGGGGACGCTGGTCCTCTGCTAACAGCCTGCAGGGCGGTGACATGCCCCCATGAGCACCCTACTAAGTGTGGCTTCGTGTTCTTCAGCATTCACTTCCAGGGGCGGGGGGTGGCATTGCGGTCAATGGCACAGTTTGAGTCTGGAGCTTCAGCTTCTGTTGGGCTTCTGCCCCTTTCTCCTCTGGATTCTCTGAAATCCTAGCTTGTCAACTCTGTCCCTCTCATCTCTGAGGTCTGGAGGCCAGCTGTTCATCCAAAGGTTCAAAGTTAAACCTTGAACTCAAGCCCCATGTTTACAGAGGAATATGTAACTATAGGCCAAAGAAGGATCAGAAAGAAATACGCAGTCCTTTTTAAAATTCAAATATCTTATCACCTTGTGTTATCTCATCATCCTGTAGACTAGAGCTATAAGTCCTGCCTCCTAAATACCAATGATTCCATAGGACTCCCTGTGTGTTACTGAGAGCTTTTCAAATGATCTATGTTAATGTAAGAAATATTCACACTTGTAAAAAAATAATTTGTGAGTTTATTTGAGCCAAACTGTCGACAATTGCTGGGAAGCAGAATCCCAATGAGTTAAGAAAATGCTCCAGAGAATGGCGGTTTTGCACCTTGTTTTATACATTACAGTCAAAAGAGGAGATGTAAGGGGCTACATGAACTCCATTAGTGATAGATTTGGGAGGTGGGAGAAAGCAAAGCAGGGGAACATCTGGGATTGGATAAAAAAATAAAGCGATACACACATACTTCTTTTACTTAGGTGGGTACAGGATAGTTAACAGTCAACAATTAACTCAGTGACAATGAGGATTTGTGGTCTCCGCAGAGCAGTGCCTGTGCTTTGAGGGGCTCCAGAAAAAAAAGGAAAATTACTTTGACATTCCAAGGATATGTTATCGTAGATACACAAAGACAGTAGGCTCAGTTAAGTAAGGATTCACCTTTGTCAGGGAAGATATCGGCCTAGGACCTGACTACCACCATAAACCGCTTTTTCATTTAAAAAGTTTTCATTTCAGACCATCCTTTGTGGTTACTTTGGGTCTTTGAGCTTGCAAGGCCATTACGCAGGCCTTCCCTGAGTTAGTCAGGTTAGCATGTGGCCCCTTTTCATCAACACTTAGAATAAACACCTTAAAGTTTGTTCGCCTTTTTACACAGGCATTTGTTGTTGTAGAGCTCAACACATTATTTTTTACTCTCTGCCTCCCTCTGCTGCTGAGATAAGAACAAACCAAATAGAAGCTTCCTTTCCCTTTCTTTTTTTTTTTTTTATTCAGTTTCTCTTTGCCTTACCTTTATCAAATGCAGCCCCCAAGGGAAGCTCTTGAGAATTCAATGGCCCTCACTTAATCCTAGTGACTCCATCTCAAGTGAGATGCCTTAGAGAGCCCCCTGCAGTGCCCGGCACCAGGACCAGACCGGAGGTGGGCAGGCAAGAATTTAGCACCCCTTTAAAAAAACATTCTTTGAATAATTTATTCAATGTGTATTTGGTAGAGGTGGGGAAACTGGTTTTCTATTACTGAAAACCATGAACCTTTATATGAGCTGTCTAGTTAGTCCCTTCTCCAATAACAAAACTCTGACAAGAGTGAGATAGAGTTTAAAGATGACTGAGCAGAGAGCGAAGTGGAAGCTGTAGGGCAAATGAAAGTTACTACAGCTCAGAGCATTTCTTCAAACATCGCACTTGACCATCTCTTCTCCAGGCGTTAAGAGCAGTCCTGTCAGCTGCTGGGTCTCCCCTCTTTCCCCTCAATGCACCCTATTTTCGTGGTCCCTTCCCACTCCCTTCCTAGATCTCTCTCTCTCTCTCTCTCTCTCTCTCTCTCTCTCTCTCATTTATTGCTGTCCTAACCACATACTCCAAGCTTACATGTCCTCTCCCATTACTAAATCCCATCTTTGAGAGTATTAAGTACCCACCATACCGAGGGTGAGATTTTAGCTTTCCTCACAAACATAAATGTCTTTCAGTTACCAAGATTCTTCCTTCCTACAAGGTGGTTTCTTGTCACAACTTCAAATAAGAGACTTTTCAACGCGCTGACTGGGAGCAGGACCAATTTGCATTCCTTAGGCTGGAAACGTAAGAAATTGCGTGTGGAAACCTGAGTTAACTGGTCCCCTATTTCCAATTATTCTAATGACATTGGGTGTTGCTTGTAAATTAGTACCCACCCAGGCAAATGTTTAAACAAGGGGTTTTCCGACTAGTCTTTCCCTGTACTGGGTTTGTATTCCCATCTTTGCCTATTGCCTCTACGGAAACTTAATAGAGAGACTACTCAGATCATTATGGGGAGAAAGCAGTTCCATCATCTTTTTCACAATAGACAGCCAGTCGCAGGCAATTGCTCAGTGGAAGGGGAAGGCTGAAGAATTAACTAAGGGGAGGAAAATAGATCGTCTCCATTAAGAGGCCCAAGGAAAATTTGCTGGGCTTGTGATATCTCGGCAGAACCTCATTAACGGCTTCAAACGGAAAAATGATAAAACATCTAGTCATTGCTTGTCCATGCTCCTGCAGCGTGGAGCCTGTCTCCACAGGGAAAATAGCACAGTGGAACTGGAGTACAACAATACTGTTATTTAGCACCTGCCGCATGCCAGGTACTCTGCTGGGTTCTTTATACCTCAGCCCACCCGACAACTTCATTTGATGTGTTATTCCCGTTTTACAGAAATTTTAAAAGGTTAGCTTTCCCAAGGCCTAGTAACTGTTCAGAAGCGGCATCGTATTCAACCTACAGGTCTACAAAGTTTGTTTCTGCAGAGGTTTAGGGAAACAACACAACATCAGATGTGCAGCTGGGGATTCAGTAGAACTAGAAACAAAGCCAGTGTCCAGTTTCTGTTCCATATTGTAGCTGGGTCTGGTTTAGCATTAAACTAGTTGCAACCCATTAGTCCATTGTGTGTGGGAAAATGCAGGCACGTGAGCGCCCCACAGACCAGGAGTCAAGCGCCAGCAAGAAAGTAAGAGTCAAGAGTGCGAATTCCTTTAGGGGATTATATACCTCAGACCTTCTCACACTTGCAGTGGCCACCCCTACTCTGGCCAATGACCTGTTCCCAGGTGTGACCAACAGACAACTACCTTCCCTATGTCACCCAGACTTTCTGGGGAGTGTTAAACTGAGGCTTACTGGCAAACCTGCAAAATGGCACGCCTACACTATTTGGTGTTCCCTTTGCTTCTTTCCAGTTATTCATAACTAGGTTAAATTACCACAATATCAGTTGGAGCCTCGTCCTATGCACAAAGAGGTGGTGGGTTCAATTCTCAGTCAGAGGGCACATACCCAGGTTGAAGGTTTAATCTCTGGCTGGGGCACATGTAGGAGGCAGCTGATTGAAGTTTCTCTCTTGCATTGATGTTTTGCGCGCTCTCTCTCTCTCTCTCTCTCTCTCCCAGTCTCTCTCTGAAATCAAAAAAAAATTTTAATAAAAGGAAAGAAGGGTCTGAAAGAGCCATCTTCAATAACATTATTGAAAACTACTAAAGTTTCTGTCATATACTTTATAAACATCACTAATGCTTAAAACATATTAATGTAGGCATTATCTCCATATCATAGAAAAAGAAATAGGTCTGGGCAGGTTAAATGGCATATTGGGTTATATATTAGATGACATCGCCAGTAAATGGCAGTCAGGTTTGGAACTGGGGACTGTAGCACCAACTCTGTTTTTGTATTGCACACGGTGCCAAGATCATATGGCAAGAAACTGACAGGTTGTGATCACAGCCTAGGATCTCAACATCTAATTCAGTATTCTGTCCTTTATAATGGGAAACTCTATATAAGCTAAAAAAGGATTGATATACTTTCAGACACACATATACACAAACAGTTTTAAACACCCTTTAGTATAAATAAATCATCATTTCATTCAAAGGTCCGATGTACTTTTAAACTTCATGGTTATTTATTGAAAATACAGTTTTTATTTTAATACAGCCTAAACTGTGAGCACATGCGCTCCCATTGGAAGAATGGAGTGCTGTTCAGAATTTCAGACTCTATGGGAGAAGTTGAATAAAGACCGCACCCTGGTAAAGAGAGTCATTAACATTTTGGTTTTGGTTTTAAAGTGCAGAGGGGGCTTGCAGTCAGTTTGGGTGTTACTGTCCAGCTCAGCTCCCCGAGAGTGGATTTATTATAGGGAAATGCTGGCAGTCGTTTTAGACTTGCAAAATGACTACCAATCCCAGTTCAGGCTAAATTCATTCTAAATTCGTTCTGCTGATGTAGACGTTTGCAGAGCAAGGAGGGACGGGTTAAGCTGCCCTGATTGAATTCATGCCATGCTCCGCACCCCAAGCGGACGGAGTGTTCCTCCCTGGCTTCACCTTTGGGCTGAACACACTGCTAAGGTTGGAGAAAGCCTTCCCCAAGGTCAAAGGGCCCCCTTTTTGAAGCACTGGTTCACTTGGCATTTTCCCTCGGATGCTTCAACATGCCGGCCCTTCAAGCCAAAGGCATGTCAAGCCCGCTGTGAGTGACCCTGACCAGTGGTCTCCAAGGCCCATTCGCACCGTGGGACTGCAGCTCTCAGATGTCCTCCACTCCCGCCCCCACTAAACTCTGCAAACGAAGGGAAGATGACTTATCAAGTGACTTTGCACAATCACATTAGCTGCTTTTTATATTCTTGTAGAAGAGGGAAAAAATCGGCCTTCCCTTTTTCTTTCTGGTGGTGAGTCTATCCTCCAGCCTAGAAAAGAGTGCCGCCGAGCGTGTTTTTATGCAAGGCTGGGAATGAGCCAAATGGCTTTGGTGCTGCCTCCGATCCTCCGCAGGGGCCCCGCTGAGCCCAGTCCTAGAGGGGCCTGCAGGATACGAACATGCTTCTCAGCGGGATCTGTGCCTCCGCGAACTGGCCTTGTGGATGCTGGAGACCCCAGCTCACAGGGGCAGAGAATGTGGGGTCCTTGTGACTTCTGAGATGGACATTTGTCATTAACTTCTGTCATTAACATTTTGGTTTTGGTTTTAAAGTGCAGAGGAGGCTCGAAGTCAGCTTGGGTGTTATTGTCCAGCTCAGCTCCCGGAGAATCCAGATTTATTACAGGGAAATGCTGGCAGATGTTTAGACTTGCAAAATGACCACCAATCCCAGTTCAAGTTAAATTCACGTGACTTCTGGGATTCTGCACTGGCCCTCCTGATGCTGCCATTTCCAAGGTGACCTGTGCATGGCAGCGTGCTCAGGGCCCCGCCTACCTGAGCCTGGTGAGAGCCTAGATGTGCCCTAAGGCGCCTTCCAACACCATTATTCTGATCTACATGAAATGCTCAGTGAGTGGGAAGTGTTGATCAGGGATAATATTGAGTAATGTTCTATAGAGCTTGAGCATGTCATATATTTATTTTTCAGTTTTTGAAATGACTCACTTTCATGACATTTGAACAAGACTTTTTTATTCACTGCAGCACCGAAGGCATACAAACATGAGGAGGAGGATGGAATGATCTTAAGGTCTGTTCTGCAGCACCTCGGCCTCAGGAGGCAGGGTGTACGGTGAAGAGGAGCGAACTAGGGCAGGGCAGAGAGGAGCATTCCCAGGAGAGCCTTCACCGTGCTCAGATTACAGCTCCCAGTACGGAGAAATGTCCTGAGGTTGCACAGGTAAAGAGGTGACCGGTGAAGTGCTCAGCCCTCTTGAGCTTTAACACCAAAGCTTGAAATCTGAGGCTGATCCATCACCACTGACGTGCAGCCCAGAGTCTGACCTGGGCCAACCGATGCCTCCAAGTTTTCAGTTCTCAGGTTTCTGGTCCATGGGCCTCTGGGCCTAACTGTCTCAGCTAACAGGCTCCCAGTTGGAGAGACACACCTCCAGGCTCAGAGACACAGAGATGTCAGCTCCTCCCTGCGTTGAGGGTGCAGCTCCAACTGGGTGCCAGCTCCAAGGGCCGACTGTGCACCCATGAGGCTCAGCTGACCCACTGGGGGCTGTCTTGGAGCTGTGTGCTGTGCACCAACTCTGTGTTCTGGTGCCCAGCCCGGGACTGCTCTAGGCCTAGACCTGGGCTCTGCTGTGTCTATAAGAGAAAGCAAGACATTGTCCTAGACCAGTGGTTCTCCACCTGTGTGTCGTGACCCCTTTGGCGGTCGAACGACCCTTTCACAGGAGTTGCCTAAGACCATCCTGCATATCAGATATTTACATTATGATTCATAACAGTAGCAACATTAGTTATGAAGTAGCAATGAAAATAATTTTATGGCTGGGGGTCACCACAACATGAAGAACTGTATTTAAAGGGCCAGAAGGTTGAGAACCACTGCTCTAATTCAACAGTCTCCCTCTTTCACAGGGGTCGCTTAAGACCATCCTGCATATCAGATATTTACATTATGAGTCATAACAGTAGCAACATTACAGTTATGAAGTAGCAACGAAAATAATTTTATGGTTGGGTCACAACATGAGGAACTGTATTTAAAGGGCCAGAAGGTCGAGAACCACTGTTCTTGACAGAGCTGGACTGTCAGCGTGGTTGCGGGGAAGGCACTCATCTTCACTCTGGGTTGGAGTCCTATCTCCAGCAGTAACACCCGAGTAACCTTATCTCTCTGAGCCTCAGTTTCCTCTTCAGTGAAACGTAAACTATTCTACGAAAATCGATTGCCGGCTCCTACACAGGTGCTTGTCCCCATTGATTCCACTGTATCTTCAATACTAATACAGTGGAATCAATGGGGACAAGACAAACAGGACACTGTCCTCGCGGGAACAAACCCCTCAGGATCTTAGGAGGATTCCATGAGATTATGTAAAATGCTTGGCATCTTTTCTGACCCTGGTGGGTGCATGTTAGCTCTAATGAGTTTTCCTCCAAAGTTGGTAGAAAATCTTTTAAAACAAGCCCTTCCTCACCCCAGTTTTTGCCCAGGAATTTCTCTCTGTCTGGAAGACTCTCCTTGCTCCCTTTGCTTAGCTAACTCCTGTTCATCGAGTTCTCAGGTTAAAGGTCGCTTCCTCAGGATAGCACCACCCTGACCAGATCCTTATTTAGGTTCCTCTGTTGTGCGTTCTCGTGGCAACCAGCACTCTACCAGCAATCCCCTTCGCATTCTCTATCACTTTGGTAATTACTGCTTGGTTAATGTCTGTGTTCCTGAGTACACTGTGAACCTGGTGCAGACAGCATCCACGTCTACCTGATGTCTTGGCGCCTGGCTTTGAGGTTCTCCCGAAATATTTGACCATCCAACTGGCTGACATGTGAAGGGGATATTACCGTCTGAATGAGAAAAGAGCACTGGACCAGAAAAAAGAGAATCAGAATCAGGCCCAGCAGAAGCACAGGGCCCTTTATTTCCTTCCTCTTTCCCGCTCATGAAAAGGAGGAACAGCCAAGAGATGACTGAAGAACAGGCCATGCCCCGGGCAGCCCCCCATCTCCCTGGAGGCAGTCAGGTCGCCAGGTCAGGGTAGCAGGGATGGCAGGCTGTTCCCCACTGACAAGCATTTACCCGTCACCACTCAGGGCACTGCTGGGAGCAGCGCAGGAAGAGTCTTTTGGAGAACACATGCCACAGCCACACCCTTGTCTCTTCTCCCGCAGCCAGGGAGCAGGACTTAAAGGAAAAGGTGTTGTTCTTGTAACTGCACAGAGAAGAAGCTCGAAAAGATTAAATCCAATGCCACATAACTGGAATGATGTCAGCAGCAGAAATGGCCCCATGTTGACTTCTCACTCTGTCGCCTGGTATAAAAGATGTCCCTGCCTCTAGATGCTTCGTACCTTGAGAAAGAAACGTTGGCGTAAACAGTCATTTACATGTGACTCACTGGGAATGTGAAACGTTCTTGCTCTTTTGTCCCTGTGGGACTTAACAAAGCAGCAATAGGGCCTGACCCCAGTGGTTTTTCTATTGGCCAGAATCCAATCCTCTGGGCAAGGCTGGACTTCCACGTGCATTCCCGCAGGCCCACCATACGGAACTGGCCGGCAGCCTCTGCACGCCTTTCCAAACTGCCACACCTCTACCCATGCTGATCTCAGAAGTCCTTCCTTCCACATAAATATAGATCTATGTATCTATCTATATCTATCTATCATCTACCTATCAAACCTCTGTTTATTCTTTAAGACTAAGATGAGATATTTGTCTCTAACACCTTCTCTGACCACCTACCTTCTCCCAAGTAGGAGTTGAGTGCTTTCATTCCAGCCCTTACAATAATGTGATGAGGTTATTTATAAATTTCCTCCTTACTGAATTGATGACAGAAACCATATCTTCATCTCTTTAATCCCCTTCAACTAGCATAGTGCCCAGCACATTGTAGGGGCAGAACCAATGAAAAGCAGGAAGCCAAGCATTGACAAACAGTGCCCTGGGACAGGGGGTCAGTCAGAATGCCTAAAGTCCAGTGCATGTGCCAGGAACTACTAGTGGGTACCTTTGTGGGCAAACTGTTAAAACAGTGAGAAGTCGTTAGAGGCTTGTGCATAAGGAAATAGCATGAGGAAGTAGGATTTTGAGTACCTCATCTGAGGGTTTAATGGGTGTGATGAGGTTAAAGGATGAAAATCTTGTGCCCATTCTATAGATGAGAAAACTGAAGCATTAAGAAGTTAAATGTCTTACCAAAACACACATGGCTAATAAGCAAAGAAAGCTGTTTTAGAATCCAGATCAGATCTCAGAGAGTGTGTTCTTAGATACTGTGAAAAACTCAGCCAAATTTGCAAACACTGCTTAGAACTAGGGTCCTTAATGTCTTCAGGAATGCTCTCCCTGCTGAGCTGAGTTCCTCCAGAGTGTCACTACCCTCCCTGAACCCACCTCAGTTTCCTCCTCAATAAAATGAACAGTGAGCCAGGTAACTGCAAGGCCAGTCTTAGGCTCTGCAGTGCTATGATTCTCTGTAGAATACAAATGGACTTCCCGACCCGGAAATCAGCTCAGTCAAAACATACATTGCACTTGTGCATTGACCCTAAGAACTTTTTTGCAGGTTGTAATCATGACTCCAAAACACAAGGAAGGCTGTGAAATACTCTCTTAGAGTTCTAAGCTTTCTTCCCAAATGGGCATCCTATCTAATAAAGAGGGAATATGCTAATTGACCCTCACACCATCACAACGATGGCAGCACCCACAGCCAGTAAGGAGGGAATATGCTAATTGACTGCCCCGCTGTCAAAGATGGCGGCACCCAGTCTCCTCAGCCCCGCGGGGTGGCAGGTGCACGGCAAGGCTGGGCTCACCCCCAGGTGGACACAACCGCTCTGCGTGCCTGCCTCCAGAGTCCCCCAGTCCCCTCAGCCCCCTAGCTGCCCAGGGCCAGCCTGAGGCATAGGCAAGCATCAGATGTCGGCTGCCCAGCTGCCCAGGGCCTCCCGAGGCTCAGGTAATCAGGGCCAGCTGAGCTTGCGCTGCCAGCAGTGGCAGCAGCAGAGGTGAGATAGGGCATTGCCTTCCCCTGATTGCCAGGTCGCCTTCTGCCCCTGAGGGCTCCCGGACTGTGAGAAGGGGCAGGCTGGGCTGAGGGTCGCCCCCGCTCCAGTACTTGAATTTTCATGCACCAGGCCTCTAGTTTAAAGTATGCTCTGTCACTTAAGTTCAACTGCAGTGCCCACAGAAAATCTCTTTTATCTGAAGAGTCATGCTCAAGCCACAGCAAAGTTCCCACCCACTCTTCATGGCCCCGGGGCCTTTATTCTGCCCATAATTCTGTATCGCACCAAAATAAAGGTCAGCATTGCTCTCCCCACACCTGTAGTACCTGTCCCCCCCTCCCCATCATGTCAGTCTCAATCATGCAATTCTCTGACTTCAGGCTGAATTTCAGGGTAGAACACTTGCCTCTCTGAAAACATCTGTGTGGCTCAGAATGAAGTCTGACATGAAAAGTTCCCACCCAAACCACCGAGTAACATCCTGTTGTTGTTTTCATCAAATCTATGCAGTAACTGCTCTGATTTGGCTTTGAATTGGAATGATCTGTCAGTTGCCATTTTTCTGAAACATTCGGAACAAGATACAATCTCATTATGGTCAGCTACATAGAATGGACCTTTCAGAGCATAAAGAAACATCTGTCCTCCATCTGCGTGCCCTGAAAATAGGACTTTCAATGGAGTACATTGTAGGACACTAATGCTTTTAAAGGGCAAGAAATGCATTTCTGGCTAAAATCTCAATAGATATGTGTAACAAAATATTTTCATCTTCCATGCCGCTTTTCTTTTTTTGTTGTTTAATTTTTCCATCTTCATGTAGCCCCTCTACATCTTACACGCTGCTTGTAAAAAGGATTTTAAAGGCCATTCGAGCACAGTGTTTAATAAGAACATAATCTCTAGAATTAGCTAGACCCGGTACCAGGACTTGTTCTAGCGTGTACTTGCTGTGTGATCTTGGAAAGTGACTGAGGTTCTCTCAGAGACGTACTGGGGAGAGGAATAATACCCACCCCAGGAGATAATGAGCTCAAGGAGACTGGCACATGGTAAAGCACTAAATAAACTTTATTGCTCTTCCTGTTTTGGGAACGCTGCTGTTAATACTAGAGGCAGCATGGCCTGATTCCTGATGCGGCTGAAAGAACAGGGATTTTAATAAGAAACCCAGAATTTGCACTCCACCCCCTGCCACTTCCTAGCTGTGTGACCTTGGGGAAATCACTGGATCCTTCTCAACTGAGCTTCCTCATCTGGAAAACAGGGAAAATAAAAATAGCTAACTTAGCGACAACAACCCTGAGGGGCGAATGAGGTGACTAGTGTGAGCCTTGCCGCACTCTGTATGCATACATTATGTTGTTATTGTCAGTGTTATGGACAGAATGTTTATCCCCACAAAACACATATGTGGAAATCCTAAACCCCAATGTGATGCTCTCAGGAGCTGGGGCTGGGGAGGTGATTAAGTTTAGATGAGGTCATAGGGTGGAGTCCCAATGAAATCAGACGGAACCAAGATCCTGGACTTCCAGTCTCCAGAACTGTGAGAAATAAATGTTTGTTGTTTAAGCTGCCCAGTCTGTGGTATTTTGTTACAGCAGCCCGGACTGATAAAGATAACGACACCATCAAAACAGAATCTATTTCTTTTATTCAGGAATTTTTGTTTACAAAAATCATATGTGTTCAGTGATCCTAACTGCTTTTCTGTTAGCCATAGAAGTGAGGACTCTGGGGCCACTATGGCAGCACAGGGGTAGAGCATCTGCCTTCCCCAACAAAAAAATGAACATCTCTTTGTGCCTGTCTTAGGTTGACCTCCATGAGCAATGACAATGTGTCCCGGCCAATGGCCCATATGTCTGAAGAGAAACTAAAACAGAGAAGGATTGTTGACTCTGGTCTCTGCCTACTGGTTATTACTTTTGATGTTCTGTTAGTTTTTCAGATTTTGATGCTGTTGTAATAACCCAGTTATTTGACAGGAAAGGAGTGAAAAGGGAGACCAGATAATATAGGCATGCCATGTATAAAGCTTTGCCAAAAAGCTGCATTTAACATTCTCCAAGTCTGTTCCCTTCTGATTGATGGGGGAATGGACTAGACCAGTGGTGGGCAAACTGTGGCTTGCGAGCCACATGCGGCTCTTTGGCCCCTTGAGTGTGGCTCTTCCACAAAATACCGACTTCTGCAAAGTTTCAATCGCACTGTACATGCGCGCCCGCACGTTGTATTTTGTGGAAGAGCCACACTCAAGGGGCCAAAGAGCCATATGTCGCTCGCAAGCCGCAGTTTGCCGACCACTGGACTAGATAAAGGCAGTTGAGTTGCAAGCCCAGTAAGGTCTGAGTGAATCCTGCCTCCTCAACTTTCTAGCTGTGTTAGCTTGGGCAAGTCACTTAACTTTTCTATAACCTGTGTTCTTGTTTGCAACATGGGGAAGGATAATAATGATCTCCAGGGTGGTTGGGAAAATTAAGACAGTACATTTAAAATTTTAGAGTCATATCTGACACCCAGTAGGTGCTCATCAGCTTCACCTTCCTTTCCTACGCTCTCTTCTTACCATTTCTTGCTCATTATACCTGATTATTGACACCTCTCTGGAGCCTTGGGAGAGATGATCCCTAATAGCCAATAGCTGTGTGAGTCTGTAAGAAAAGTGTCCTTGAAGAAACTTTAATCAATACTCCTAAATTGAAACTCTTGCCTGAAGTGTTTACAAACACTTGGGGCTTTGGAATAACTCAGTAAAAACAATACATGCCTGCTGAATATTCTTGCTAGTTGAGCATTTGAAAGTGTATATGTGTGAGAGAGAGGGTGAGGTGGAGAGGAGGAGGGAGAGAGGGCAAGCCCTTGGGTATTGCAGAATATCTCTGGCGTATGAACAAAAAACTGGTAACTGTACACTCTTTTCACATTTATTTTTGTATATTTTCTTTTAAGTTTGCACGTATTACCTATTTAAATATTACTTCAAAATTTCAGTGAGGTTGGAATAAGTTCTTGATTTTTATCAGTAAATACTCTAGAAAGTCCTCCAGTGCCTTGAAGGTTAATATAGCCTCCAAAACTTTCTAATATATGGGCAAGGGAAATTGTGGCTCTTGAAGAAAACCACTGTCTATTACTGGCCAGAAGAAAAGAGTCTAATCCTGTGGCCTCCTTGCCATAGAACATGCTGGAACCTCTTTCCTCAAGATTTGCAAAGTAGCCAAGCACTGTTCAAGGTACATTTCACACATCAACTCAGGTTAGTTTTCACAACAATCTTATGAGGTGAGTCATTATTATTCATAATTTACATATTATAAAATTGGCCCTCACAGAGTGTCCTAACTAGCAAGTGAGAGCTGAGATTGAAACATGTTATACTCTTTTGTTTCTTTTTTATTTATTGAACTAGAGGCCCAGTGCATGAAATTTGTGCACAGGGTAGGGGAGGGAGGCAGGGAGGGCATCCCTCAGCCCATCCTGCACCCTCTGGCAGTCCAGGAGCCCTCAGGGGGTGTTCAACTGATGGCTTAAGCCATCAGTCTGACATCCTTAGCACTGCTGTGGAAGCAGGAGAGGCTCCCCACCACTGCCACTGCACTTGCCAGCCATGAGCCCAGCTCAGGGCTTCTGGCTGAGCGGTGCTCCCTCTGTGGGAACTCACTGACCACCAGGGGGCAGCTCCTGCATTGAGCGTCTGCCCTCTGGTTGTCAGTGTGCATTATAGTCTTTCCACCGTTTGGTGGATATGCATACTATCCTTTTATTATATAGGATAATTAAAAATATTTTGAAAAGTTTGGCATGGAACATTGTGTAAATTTAAGGTGTATAGCATGTCACTTTGATACATTTATATACTGTTATATGACTGCCATTGCAGTGATATTTATCATTTCACACAGTCATAGTATAAAATTGTCTATATTCATTATACTGTACATTAGATCTCCATGGCTTATTTACTACTTGTTATGAATCTGTCCCCTTAAATACCATTAATCTTATCCCTCCACCCCACCCCCTGGTAGCCACCACTTTACTCTCTGGTAGGTTGGGATATTTTTTTTTTAAATATATTTTATTGATTTTTTACAGAGAGGAAGGGAGAGAGATAGAGAGTTAGAAACATCGATGAGAGAGAAACATCGATCAGCTGCCTCCTACACATCTCCTGGGGATGTGCCCGCAACCCAGGTACATGCCCTTGACCGGAATCGAACCCGGGACCTTTCAGTCCGCAGGCCGACGCTCTATCCACTGAGCCAAACCGGGTTTGGCAAGAAT
>NW_006296974.1:872585-873880 GCF_000327345.1 Myotis davidii | reverse complement strand
TCCAAGTGCTCAGTGCACAAAGACAATTTGAGGTCTTCTGTTCCCAACGTGTACGGGAATAGCAACCACATACCCGCTTGCTATATAAAGCACAGGAACCAGTAATACCTGAGCCTGACTGACTGAAAATACACCGTGTTTCTACAGGTGAATGTCAGGCTCACAAAACCATAAAACAAGAGAATACCTCCTGATTGAAACCAGCATGCACTGCCCAGTATGATAGCCACTAGCCATGTGTGGCTATTAAGCTCTTGAAATGGGACTACTTTATTCTATAGGCATGAAATACAAAGAATTAGTTAAAAACACTATCATGTATAAATATTTTTATATTGATTACATGTTAAAAGGATAAAACTTTGGCTACATTGGGTTAAGTCATATAATTACAATCAATTTCATTGCCTTCTTTTTATTTTTTAAAATGTGGATACTAGGAAAATTAAAATTACCCATGTGGCTTGCATTATATTTCCACTTGGTAGCATTGCTCTAAAGTCTTAACTCTACCTTGATCTGACATGTAAGTTTCCAGTACCTTAGAAACAATAATATATAAAGTGACTAAATTCAAATCTAGAACTAAGTACATTTATTATGTACCCACTAAGAGTCTTGTCCTTACGAAAAAGAAAGGGAACTAAAATTTTTTGAGTTCTATGTTGTGCCAGGCCCTGGGCGTCCTTACCAGCTAGATATGATAATTTCTACTACACAACTAGGCTCCAGCTTCAAGCCTTCCATATAATGGGGAAGAGGGGGGGAGTTTTTTGAAACTGACATAAGCATAGGCATCTCTCCTCCATGGTCTTCTCTACAGCTTATTCATAAACTAGAGGCCAAGTGCACCAATTGGTGCATGGGTGGGGTCCCTCGGCCTGGCCTGCGATGAGGGCCATCTCGCCCAGTCCTGATTGGGGCCGGCTGGCCAGAGGGGTAAGGGAGGAATGGGATGGGAGGGAGGGACCTTAGGAGGTAGGCTGTTGGGAGTGCACTGACCACTGGGGGCAGCTCTTGCCCCCGGTGGTCAGTGTGTGTCATAGCTACCAACCAGTCATCCGGTCGTCGGTCATAACACTTAGGCTTTTATATATATAGACTAGTAGCCCGGTGCATGAAATTCGTGCACTGGGGTAAGGGGGGGGAAAGGGGTCCCTCAGTCTGGCCTTCACCCTCTCCAATCTGAGACCCCCTCAGGGAATGTCCAACTACCTGTGCCCACACTTTTAACAGATAACAGCTCCATTATTGTTTCTTTCTTATGCTTAAAACTATTAGAATTAGTAGGTATT
>NW_006296974.1:870509-871271 GCF_000327345.1 Myotis davidii | reverse complement strand
GCCCAGCGGCTCCTGGGTGCTGATGGCCTGCAGGCGCTACTTCAGCTCAGCCTGCAAGCTCCACTTGGCATACTCACAGCTGTCACCAATGCCATGTGGGGAGTACAGGCCGCCCTCCGCCAGCCTGCCTCCCCTGTCCAGAGGCTCTCTGTGCTGCTCACCTGCCCAGAGTGATTGGGACTGGGTGGAAGCAGGCATCCTGCCCTGCCCAATCCTGGCCAATCCGCCCCCGTGAGAGCTGCCACCCTGCCGGGAAGGGTCATGGATCCAGGTCCCAGGATGGCGGACAGCCTCAAGCACTGCCCCCCGCCCAGCAGGGTCACAGATCCGGGTTCAGGACAACGGACAGCCTCCTGCGGTGCCCCCCCGCCCGCCAGGTCATGGATCCGGTCCCGGACCGTGGATAGCCTTGCCCGCTGCTGCCCGCCTTCAGTATGCAAGTTAGCCGCCATCTTGTTGCTTCAGGGTGGGGGTCCCGCTTGGGCGCCTGGCCAGCCTGGATGAGGGTCTGACGGTTGTTTGCAGCTGGTCACACCCCCTTCAGGATGGGGTCCCCACTGGGGTGCCTGGCCAGTCTGGGTGAGGGGATGATGGCTGTTTTCAGGCTGGCGGGCAACTGAAGCTCCCAACCTCTCCTTTTTACCTTTTTTCTTTTATTTTGAGATTTACCTGCTATGGCTGTCACTGGAGCTGAGAGCTGGCTTTAGCTCTGAGGTTCGGCTCCAGCTCTGAGACTTCAGCTGCTGAAAGCAGGGATCTGGA
>NW_006296974.1:868615-870281 GCF_000327345.1 Myotis davidii | reverse complement strand
CCCCTGAGGCCTGGAGCAGCTAGCGCCCTATGGAATGCCTGCGTCCTGCCCCACCCCCAACCACTTGGAGGCCTGTGTATGCAAATTAACCTGCCATCTTTGTTGGGTTGATTTGCATACTCTTCTGATTGGCTGATGGGCGTAGCGAAGGTACGGTCAATTAACATCTGTCTTTTATTAGTGTAGATAACCTGTTTCCAACTCTAATCTGTGTGTTTTAGTTCCTTCTAGCTGCTATAACAAAACACCATAGACTGGGTGGCTTATAAACAAATATTTATTTCTCACAGTCTGAAAGCTGGGAAGTCCAGGATCATGGTGCCAGCATGGGAGGGTTCTGGTGAAGGGCTGCAGGCTGTTGACTTCTCACTGGGTCCTCTCATGGTGGTGGAGTAGCAAGGAGCTCTCTTTTGTAAGAACACTAATCCCATTCACGAAGGCTCTGCCCTCATAACCTAACTACTTCCCAAAGGTCCACCTCCTAATACCATCACTTTGGGCATTAGGATTTCAACATATAATTTCAGGGGAACCCAAACATTCAGAAGAAAGCACTGAATGTGAATGGGCAGGGTGATGTGGGTTTCTTTGTTGTATGTTCCAGTGACAAGACCTTTCTTCACCTTTAAATTTGTGAACTTTGAAATCCTAGGAGATAATTAACTACAAGGAGATGATAATGATAATAATAATAATAATAATAATAATAATAATGCTAGAAAAGCATAGAAACCAAGTTATTTACTTCTCAGTCATCTTGGCTTCTCATCACATAGCATCAGCAGTGATTACTCTTATTTTTCTTGAAGAAAAAAAGCAATTGTTCTTTTAGATTCATTTCATTTGGTATTGTTTGATAAGTGGTATGTTTTCATCTTACCCATTTGCATTGTAAATGGCATCTCAAAGTTAGCATGTTGAAAACTGATTTCCAGATTTGCCATTCCTCCCCCCTATCCTCCCCCATTCCCCTTATACTATTCCCCGTCTCAAAGAATGGGCACTCCATTCTTCCTGGTAATCAGACCAAAAGCCTTGGAGTAATCTTTCACTCCACTTACCCTTCCATCCAACCTGACAGCTGGCAGCTCTACCTTCAAACTAGTGTTATTAGCTAGCATTTAACCACTTCTCACCATCCAATGCCAATTTCCCTAGTCCAATCCATCATAAGGCCTTCCTTCAATGACCACAGAGGTCTGTGTCCCACCCCCCTGCCCCTTCAATCTACTCTCAGCACAGCAGCCAGAGTAACCTTAACACAACTTAATCATGTCTCCTCTGCTCAAAACCCTCTAATAAGAGGATGAGCACAATCAAATTCTCTCTGGTGGTTCCCAAAGCCCCATAGTCATGGACTTCAGTCATGTTGGACTTCTTGCTATTCTTCAAAACAGCAAGTCCTCTCCAACTTCAGGGCCTCCGTCCAAAATGCTCTTCTTCCACCATCTGCTCGGCTCAGCTGTCTTATCCCTTTCAGGCCTTGTCTCACCTGCCTCCTCTTCAGCAAGAATTCCTTGACCAGTGTACTTTATTTTATTTTTAAAGAATATATTTATTGATGTCAGAGAGGAAGGGAGGGAGAGAGAAACATCAATGATGAGAGAATCATTGATCAGCTGCCTCCTGCACACCCCCCACTGGGGATCAACCTGGGCATGTGCCC
>NW_006296974.1:864497-867977 GCF_000327345.1 Myotis davidii | reverse complement strand
TCTCAGCCTCACAGGGGCTGTCGCAACCTCACCGGGGCCGTCACAACCTCACCAGGGCCTCGCAACCTCACCGGGGCCGATTCAACCTCACCGGGGCCGTCTCGACCTCGCTGGGGCTGTCTCAACCTCACAGGGGCTGTCTCAACCTCACCGGGGATGTCTCAACCTCACTGGGCCGTGTCAGCCTCACCGGGGCTGACTCTGCCTCACGGGGGCCGTCTCAGACTCACAGGGCCGTCTCAGACGCACGGGGGCTGCCTCAGCCCTATGGGGGCCGCCTCAGCCTCACAGGGGCCGTCTTGGCCTCACAGGGGTCGTCTCAGCTTCACGGGGGCCATCTCAGCAATGCTAAGTTTGGCAGTCGTCCTTTGTTGGGTGACTCCTTGCTGGACAAAATCTCCAGGCAGTCCTGGTGGCTGAATATCTGGTATGCTTGCTTGGATTTCGTTTTCTACCAAGTGCACAGACTGCCTGTCTGCCGTCTCCCAGCGTCCCATGTGAGACTGGAACAAGCTCAGTGGACTCAAGAGTCTGCAGCCCCTTCCGATTTTAAAAAACCGTGCATCCAGTTGCAGCCCACGTAGCACACGACTCTGTACCTCCATTCTTGGAGCCTCTGCACAACCTACTCAGTCTCCATGCTCTTTTTTCTTTCTTCCAGTTTTAGAGCTTCCACTGGGCCAGCTTTCCCATGGTTCTGAATGATGGCTGTTTGTCTTATAGTTGGTAGTCTCGATGTTGTTGTGGGAGGCAGCACGCACAGATCTGTACCGTACGCCGCCATCTTGGTTCTCAGCCAATGTATTTTAAATTTGTCATTGCCCTGCCCAAATACTCCCTTCCCCTGCTTTATTCTTCTCCATAATCTTGATCGCTACTGAACATATTATGCCTCCTACTCATCTGTTTTATTAATTTCCCTAAAATAGGATCTAAATTCCACAAAGGTGAAGATCCTATTTTATTCACTGCTATCATCTCAGTTTTTAGAACAGGGCCTGCCACAAAATAGATGTCCAACGAATGGTGTTAAAGATTCAATAAAGTTTTCAGATGAGGATAAGGAGGCACAGAGGAGCTCAGTTTTAGGCCAAGGTCACCGGACTAAGAAATACAAGGGTCAGGATTAGAACTCAGCCTGTGTTCATGTCCCTCCCTCCGTTGCTTCAGGAGATAAGAGGGGCTCCTTATCCAACCACGGGAGCTGGCCGGCTAGGCTGTACTATGGGGGAAGAACACCTAGGTTCAGGTGTAAGTCCTGCTAGAAGTCCTGAGCTGACACAGAAACCGATCTTTTGGCGGCATCAAGGACAGTCTCCGAGATTACGGAAAGTAATTTGAAGGCACATGATGACGCTTGCCAGTTTTAAGACTGGTTTTAACTATTTTTCTTGCAGCTGTAGCTTTCTGGGATAATGAATGTACCGCATGTCTGTATCTCCAGGTTCCCATACAAATTAGGAAACTAAAACTGCCGGATGATGAAAACAGATTTCTGCTTGTTTCCATGGGAAGTCAACTGCCATGAAACCTCAGGCGATGAGGGGGGAGGGGGGGGAAGGAGGGGACGCATTCGGCTTGAGGTGTTCTCTGGCAAGCGGAGGCACTCTGCTGCCCAGGCTCCTACCCATAGCTGTTCAAAATGCCAGGGTGCCCACCCTACTGGTGGCCAAGAAACACTGCAAAGGTCAGCATGTCTTATCCAGCTCCTTTCAGTGTCCACCCCCAGGGGTCTGGGCTCCTTATCGGGGGGCCCTGGGAGGTTAGGTGCGAGGAAAAGCCCTTTACTAATGACAAATAGACACTTAGTAATGTGGGGCTCAGCCTTACCCAGTGTGCTTTCAGCACATTCTAAAACTTCTAGGCAATCTCCTGGTGGACAGAGAGATGCACAATAAAGGACTCCTGTTGGAAGAGTCTCTGCAGGCTACCAAAAGCTAGACAGAGTTCATTCAGGGGAGTGAGGGATGTTCTGTAAACACAGCCAAACATGCCCTGGGCAGCTGCCCTGAGGATGTCTCCAGGAGGCTGTGATGATTACTTATTCCCACTTGCCCCATAATTAGCACCAATTTGCCTAACAGAGGGAATGCCAAGGGAAAGGGCTACAAAACATGTCAGGGTTGCCTTGCCAGTGGCAATCTCTGACTTGTCTTGGGAAATGGGTTCAGTAGCTTATTCTACCCTAAATTAAGGGTTGATTAACACAGGCCACCCAAAAAAATTAAGGGGGAAAGAGAACTCTTCTCTGCTTTCTGAACCCAGACCGTGATTGGGGCCTGCCAGGGCGAGGCCCAAACCTAGACATGCAGCAGTAAAGTTGAGCGTAGAGTTTCAATTTGGAATGAGATGACCCTCAATGCTAATGCTTGTTCTCTAACTTACTAGCTTTGAGGCCTCAGGGAACTCAGAGCCATGGTTTGAGTGTCTGCTGGGTACGAAGACAACCTCCTCCTCAGGAAGGTAATGAGGATGAAATAAGCTAACAAGTTAAATCTCTCATACCAAGCCTGGTGGCCAATAAGTACTCAGATCCTTGTGGACTCCTTTTCTTTCTCCCTGTTGCTATGTTTTACTGACAAAATTGGAAAATAGACAGGTTGGGGAGCAATAGAGAAAGCCCTTTTTCCTCCCATAACCAGTATTACCAGCACCAGTAGCTCAATTCATCTCAGAATTGCTACCAAGGATGCAGACAGTGCAGAAGGTTCTAAATCTTTGCACACAACATACCCACTTACTTGTAACTCTTTAGTTAGAATTAGTTGCCTTGCTTAGGTGGAATGTTTTTCAAAGAAACTAAGTGGAGAAGGACACATATTATCTTTTGCCAAAATAAACTATTGGTAGAGCCTTCTGGAATTAAGACCATGGGTCACAATGCATTCCAAATGCCTTGCCTGGGCTAGTCAAAATATTTTGACTTCTCTTGTCTTCGAGTGACACACAGGCATGATTCTTTAGCATGAGGCCATCCTGATAGGTTGCATGTAAGCCAAATTAGAGGAAGTGGTATTATCATTTTACTAAAGGCCCAGTGCATGAAATTTGTGCACAGGTAAGGTCCCTAGTTGCTGCTGGCTGGGGCCTCCCTTCCCCCAGCTGCCCACCCCCTGGTGGTCAGAGCACATGTAACTCCTGGTCTGTCAAACTCCCACCCATGGGGACAATTTGGATATTAGCCTTTTATTATATAGGACTAGGGGCCTGGTGCACGAAATTCGTGCACTTGGTGTGTGTGGGGGGGGAGTGTCCCTCAGCCCAGCCTGCCCCCTCTCACATACTGGGAGCCCTCAGGCGTTGACCCCCATCACCCTCCAATCGCAGGATCAGCCCCTTGCCCAGGCCTGACGCCTCTGACAGAGGCGTCAGGCCTGGGCAGGGGACCCTCATTTCCCCCCATCACTGGTTCTGCCCCCAGCCCAGGCCTGATGCCTCTGGCCCAGGCGTCAGGCCTGGGCAGGGGACCCCCAGACCCCT
>NW_006296974.1:853346-863987 GCF_000327345.1 Myotis davidii | reverse complement strand
AGTGGCAGGGGGCTTCTTCCTGCTTTCCCTTTCGCCTCCCTGCATTGTGCCTACATATGCAAATTAACCGCCATCTTGTTGGCAGTTAACTGCCAATCTTAGTTGGCAGTTAACTATCAATCTTAGTTGGCAGTTAACTGCCAATCTTAGTTGGCAGTTAATTTGCATATAGCCCTGATTAGCCAATGAAAAGGGTATTGGTCATACGCCAATTACCATTTTTGTCTTTTATTAGATAGGATCGTGCTGGGGAGACCTATAGTAAGTCAGTCTGTCTATTACACTTATATGAAATCACGCTTTTGTGACTTGATCTATATCTGTAGATTCCAGTAATAACTACTCAATATGTGTCTGCTCTGTTTTTACCCCAACCCAATTCTGACACTATTTAGGGTTGGTGCAGACTCCACAGGTTAAGGGCAAAGAGCTCCACAGGACTGTCCTGCTTCAGATGCTAGCCACACATCTTAGGAGGCCACTCAACATTTCTGGCCAACTGGTTACAAATTTGAGGGTTCCATGGTGCTCTCAGATTTAAAAATTTACTAGAATGACTCACAGAGCTCAAGAAAATGCTATACTTGTGATCATGGCCTTATTATAAATGATGCCATTCACAAGCAGCCAAATGGGATACCTAGGGCCAGGTCTAAAAGGGAGCACAGAGCTTCTGCACCCTCTCCCAGTGGAGTCAGGGCATATTACACGATGCCCACGTTTACGAGATCACCAACCAAGAAGCTCCACTGAGCCTCAGTATCCAGAGTTTTTATTGGTGTTTCATTACACAGGCATGGTTGATTAAATCGTTGGCCACATGATTGAACTCATTCTCCAGCCCCCCAACCCTTCTTCCCCGCAGAGTCAGGTTGACCCAAAGTTCCAACACTCTACTCACATGGTTGGTCTTTCTGATGTCCAGATCCCCTCCTGAAGTTATCAAGAGGTCCACTTGAGTCACCTCATTAACTTAACAAAGACACCGCCATCCGTCGGAAAATTCCAAACATTGTTAGAGCTCTGTACCAGAAATCAGGACAAAGATATTTTTTACTACACCATGGTCTATTATTTAAAAATCATCAGGGATTTTAACTTTAAGCTTTATCCTTTGGGCAGGGAGTGAGGGTGTCACTTAAAGCAAGCTGAAATGATCATTTATTGAGCAGCTGCTGTGGGCCAGCCATTTATAATGTATGTGCTGACAGCAGTACTTTGGGGGATAAATTAGAGGGTTGTCTGGAGGAAGGGTGGTCTGGATGAAGCTAAGCCAGGGGAAGATTGGAAGAAGCAGTGACACTATGTAACCACAAAGTGAGAGCTAAACTAGGGGAGCAGAAGTGAAAATGGAAAAGGAGGATTTGAGAGAGATTTTAAAGGAAGAATTCAACTTATTTAAAGTGTTGTGTCAAATACAAAATACTACACAATGGGTCAAGAAGTTAAAACTACTTGAAGAGTTCAACTACTTTCTAAAAATATCCAAGTGATATTGATCAAGTGGCTCCTCTGTGATTAATAGAACTTGTATTTTAAAAATTTAAAAACTCAACTAACATTAAAGTTCTTAATATTTTACCTCTTGAACAAACTTTGGGACTCTTGTCCTGATTGCAATGCCATATTCCCATTGGTTCTTCTGAACAAAAAATATTGGCTCCCCTGTGTTCAAATAGAAGACCTGCTTCTGTTTGAAAATTAATACTGTTTTTTGTTTTGTTTTTGTACCTTTAAATAGCCTTTTGAAATTTGTTCACTTTTGAGTACAAGTTCCTTTCTCCCCTTGTAGATCACAGACTGGTGAAGGGGCTGGCGTGTGTGGAAAGTACCCAATGTAAAAGAGAACTTGTAATACTGCAGTGTTAAAACTGGCTATTTCTTCCTGCAAGCAGATTTCAGTTAATAATAAAAGTAATTTCAGAATTCTCAATGTGTACCCTTTTCTTCATGACAGTAACTTAAACAGAGAACCACTCATATCCATAGAGGTTTTGCAATATGACTGATACTTTAGATAAGGTTTTAAGAAATAATTTAATGGGTTTAAATTTGTTTGGTGGGGGAGATAAAGATTATTTTAATGTATTATGTATAAATATTAAATTGAAATAGAAATGAAATAGTAAAAAATTATATACAGTTTATTCAGGCAATAAGAACTCATTATGTTTACTTAAAATTATTATATATCAAGTTATAAGATATTGATTTTTAAGAAAATTGGCTACTGGCAACCCTTCATGTTTGTCAATATCCTTTAAAAAACATCTTGAAGAATGGACTCCTCCTTTGACATTATATTAAAATAATTAAATCAACAAATAATTTTTTAACCTTAAGTATGTGAGAAATAAGAAAAAAATGTAAAGTGTTAAGAAGTAGATAGAGCTGAAGATGGCAGTGTAGGTAAACACCAGTACTTGCCGCCTCCCACATCAAAATAACAACTAAAATAGAGAACAACCATCATTCAAAAGTGCCTGCAATCTGGCTGAATGGAAGTCCTACAATTAGAGAAATAAAGAACAAAGTACATGGAGATTGTTAGGAGGGCAGAGGCACGAACCGGCTAGTCCAACACCCACATGTGGCGTGTTTTTAACCAGGAGGAATATCTCAGCTGTGGAGGCCTCCCATGAGGAGCAAGAGGTCCAAGCCCCACACTAGACCCCAGCCCAGGGTTCCAGTACTGGGAAGAGAATTCCCCATAACTTCAGGCTGTAAAAACCAGTAGGGATTATGGCTTAGTGTCACAGAGGCTGCTGGAGAACAGGGAGTTCCTCTTAAGGGGCCAGTACACAGACTTACTCAGACTCAATTCCTCTGGGCTCCAATGCTGGGGCAGCGGCTTGAAAGGAACTTGGGACATTTGGGGAAGAACTGGATTGTCTGGCATTGGGGCAGGAACTTAGGGGCAGCTTTCTCCCAGAGAGGGTGCTTGAGGGGGTCATTGTTCCTTTACTAGGACCTCCCTATTCAAGAGCTGACTAGCAGCCATATCTGAGTTTCCATCAGCCTGGCCCACACTATTTGCTCCACCCTGATGACTCTCTGAGAGTCACCCAATTTGCAGTCCCACCCAAGCTGTTTGTAGTGGCTTTTCCGTATGAATGGCTCAGGCTTCAGACTTTCCTAAAATCTCTTAAACAAGTAGCATCTGACATCAGCATGTACCACAGCTACCAAAAAGAGGCCCAAGATCCAGCACTAGCACCAGCCTGCCTTGCTTCACAGTTGGGCCTGCCTGGGCACTTCCAAGCCCAATACAAGTAGCAGACATCTTCAGATCTCTCTGTGGCTCCTGCCAGGTGGCCCTAGGCAATGGCTAACTTTGCACCTCCTGGGAGGCCCCAGAGTCATTGACCCAGTGGATAGCTTCAGACAATACCAGATTACAACTCTTCACATCCACAAGTGACACACTCAAGAGACAGACTCAGTAAGCACCAAAGTCCCACTAAAGCAAGTCCTGCTCCATAGGGGTGTCTCCTGCACAGAAGTTCTCGCACGGTAGCCAGTCCTGCCCCCTGGGCACTTCCAAGCCCAATACAAGTAGCAGACATCTTCAGATCTCTCTGTGGCTCCTGCCAGGTGGCCCTAGGCAATGGCTAACTTTGCACCTCCTGGGAGGCCCCAGAGTCATTGACCCAGTGGATAGCTTCAGACAATACCAGATTACAACTCTTCACATCCACAAGTGACACACTCAAGAGACAGACTCAGTAAGCACCAAAGTCCCACTAAAGCAAGTCCTGCTCCATAGGGGTGTCTCCTGCACAGAAGTTCTCGCACGGTAGCCAGTCCTGCCCCAAACTGGCCTGGAGGTCAATTCCTCCCAGTGATGCCAACAGCAATCAAGGCTCAACTACAACAAGACTGTGCACACAGTCCACACAGGGGTGTACCTAGAGTGTCCAGCTCAGGTGACTGGGGAGACTAAGCCATTGGGCCCTACAGGAAACCTACTACCCATTGGAGCCATTGGGCCCTACAGGAAACCTACTACACAATGGCACTCTACCAATTCTGGGAGACATAGCAGCTCTACTTAGTACATAGAAACAAACACAGGGAAGCAGCCAAATTATGGAGACAAAGAAACATGTCACAAATGAAAGAAACTGAAGCAAGCAAACTACTGGATAAAGAGTTCAAAACAATAGATATGAGGTTGTTCAAGGGTCTTAATGAGAACTTTAAGAGACTTAGACTTTCAAAGATCTTAGCAAGAATTTCAAAAACATGAAAAGGGACCAGTCAGAAATTAAGCATATACTAACTGAAATAAAGAATCATTTATAGGGATTAAACAGTAGAGTAGAGGATTCTGAGAATCAAATCAATGATTTGGAATATGAGGAAGCAAAAAACACCCAATCAGAAAAAAAAAATCCAAAAATATGAAGATAGTGTAAGGAGGCTCCAGGACAACTTCAAGCATGCCAACATTAATGTTATGGGGGTGCCAGAAGAAGAGGAGAGACAGCAAGATGCTGAAAACCTATTTGAAGAAATAATGACAGAAAACTTTCTCTACCTGGTGAAATATCCAGTATTACATGAAATGTTGAAGAGTATTCTTTAAGAGAAGAAGAAGAAAAGATTAAAAATATGAACAATAAAAATGGCAATAAATCCTTATCTATTAACAACTGCATCTAAAGGACAAAATCCAATGAACAAAAGAAACTGGTGAATAAAATAGAATCAGAGGCATGGAAACATGGAACAAACTGACGAATCTCAGAGGGAAGGGGCGAGGAGAAGAGATTAACCTAAGATCTTATATGCATATATGCATTACCTATGGACACAGACAATAGGATGGTGAAGGCCTGGGGTGGGTGGGGCGGGAGGAGGGCAGGAACAGGGTGAAGGAGAGCTATGGGGGGAAAATGGGTGGCATCTCTAATACTCTCAACAATAAAGATTTTTTTAAAAATAAATGAGATAAATGAAAAAAAGATACAAGTAGCTATTTAATATTAATTAAAACTTATTACATGTTTATAATGTTATCAGTCACTGTACTAAGGTACAGTATATCATGTATTAAAAGATATAATTCTCAAGACCACACTATAAAGTAGGTACTATAATTTTTTTTTAAAATATATTTTATTGATTTTTTACAGAGAGGAAGGGAGAGAGATAGAGAGTTAGAAACATCGATGAGAGAGAGACATCGATCAGCTGCCTCCTGCACATCTCCTACTGGGGATGTGCCCGCAACCCAGGTACATGCCCATGACCGGAATCGAACCTGGGACCTTTCAGTCCGCAGGCCGACGCTCTATCCACTGAGCCAAACCGGTTTCGGCTACTATAATTTTCTTCAAGACCACACTATAAAGTAGGTACTATAATTTTCTCATTTACCTGTGGAGAAACTGAGGCTCACAGAGGTTAAGTAACTTATGTAAGTTCTCACAGTTACGGAAGATAAAAAGATGATTAATTACTGTAGGAGTTTACAGTAATGAAAGTATCAGAAAAATTTCATGAAGATAGGCTTTGAATGGGACATTTAAAGACTGAAGCAAGTTAGAGGAGAGTGGAGAGATGAGAAAAGAGAAGTAAGGGAAATTGGACGGTGGCATGAAGTATGCACAAAGTTAAGGAGGTAGGAAAGAGCAACAAGCCACCAAAGGCAGGTGCAATTTGGTTAGAGTGTCCCCTCAGTAAACAAGTCCAACATTTAGAAAAGTGGGGGGAAAAAAAACAACAAAAACGCTGGGTACATAGGCATTCAGTTATCATATAAATTATAAAAACATGCAATAAGGTTAAAATCCAGATAAATGCAAATCCTTTTAGCTAGGAAATTATGATATTCTGTGCAGCTACTTGAGGTCTCATGAAGAGTAGGAGATGGATTCATACTTGCTTCTCTTAAACCTCTAGATTCACTCTAGATTTGAGATGCGGAGAGGCAAAACGTCCCACTCAATATGTTCCTGGGTTCTTCAAGGCCTTGACAGGAAGAGAAAAAAATACTCACCAATCTCCACAAAAGTTGCTCAGCAAAGACCATGCCCATCCCTTCATTTTCTTGTCAATGGTGACAGCAGATGTAGAAGTGCATCCTGCCCTTGCATCCGAAAATTGTCCCATCCATTTGTCTTCAGTGGCCAGAACACTGAACCGATCTAGCATTACATAGTTTTACATGAAACCTTCATATCACTAGTTTTCAGAAATCATTTTGGAGTTTCAGGGGCTGGGCATCAATCTACAAATTCTGTATATTAAATTATTTCCTCATCATTCTAAGTCATAGTCAAGCCAAGATTTTAAAGTTCCTTTCCCTTGAAAGCCCTCAGAATTCCCACCTGCATGCTCCTTGGGAGATTGGCTTGGATAAGCTGCCAGTCTGATCAGAGGAAAAGCATTGTGATGTGATTGTTCATCTAGACAGGTCACAATGTGGCCATCTGGGGACTGGCAATTGTGGGTGATTCGGAGAACTGGTAATAACACCACCCTTAAGCATGAAAACTTAAAGCTAGTCCAGGGAAAGAACTGATAACATTAAAAATATTGTTGCTTTTTCCTCCTTCTCTGGATACAGACTTGAAGATAAATACCAAGCATCATTATTTATTTTAGACTAGAGGCCCGGTGCATGAAATTCGTGCACTGGAGGGTAGGGTCCCTCAGCCCAGCCTGTGCTCTCTCGCAGTCCAGGGTCCCTTGGGGGATGTATGCCTGCTGGCTTTGGCCTGTAAGCTGGCAGTCAGACATCCCTCTCGCAGTCTAGGGCTCTCGCAGTCCAGGACCCCTTGCTCCTTACTGCCCACCTGCAGTGGAGGCAGGAGAGGCTCCTGCCACCATTGCTTTGCTTGCCAGCTGTGAGCCCAGCTTCTGGCTGAGCAGCACTCTCCCTGTGGGAGCGCAATGACCAATAGGGGGCAGCTCCTGTGTTGAGTGTCTGCCCCCTGGTGCTCAGTGCGCATCATAGTGACTGGTCATTCCGCTGATCATTCCACCATTTAGTCAATTTGCATATTAGGGTTTTATTATATAGGATTAGTTAATAATTTTTCAAGTGCATTTTATGTTAGAAATTTGAGATACATCAAAACATTATGTGGATAATGAACAACATAAACTGATGAGCAAAAATAGATCCAGAGACATAGAAGCATCGAACAGACCATCAAACCTCAGAGGGAAGGCGGGGAATGGGGGATGGAGGGGTGGAGGGGAGAGAGATCAACCAAAGGACTAGTATGCCTGTATATAAGCATAGCCCACGGACACAGGCAGTAGCGGGGTGAGGGCACGTACTGGGGATGGGAGTGGCTAGGGAGAGGCCAAAGGGGGAAAAGGAGACATATGTAATACTTTAAACAATAAAGTATTAAAACTGTTCTAAAAATAAAGTCTATTTATAAAACAAAAACAAAAACCCTTATGTGGAATATTTCAAGGTGGAAATTTGATTACAGTGTCCTTAATTGGAGTGTCTCACTACTCAAAACGAGCTGCGCAATATTCACCTTCTCAGTCAACATGAGTTGATGATCAACATAATTCATACTTAATGGTCCCGAAATAGATTCCTTATAAGGAAATGAAGAACAGAACATTATATCTTAGAAGATAATAGTCTAGAGATAAAATTCCAAAGAAGCAAGAAAATTGAAGTTTATTTCTCTTAAACATTCCAGGGGGAAAAAATTACTCACATTTTCTAGCAGTTTAAAAAATTCTGATGTTATAAGGCAGACAGATAGTGGTAAGTGGGCTGTGGAACCAGATCGCCTGCATTCCATTCCTGGTTCTGCCACTTACTAGCAGCATGACCTTGGGGAAGTCACATTACCATCCTGTGCCTCAAGCTCCCCACCTGTGAAATGGAGACAGTGATATGCTTACTTCATAGGGCTGTTACAAGGGTTTAACGAAATAATACAAGTAAAATGCTTTCAACCACGCCTTGCATAGAGTACTCAACAAATGTTAATTTACTACCCTATTGTGACTGTCGCAAGTTAGCAGCCTACCTCTTCAAATCTCCAGACCAGGATGCTCCCAACCTGCTTACTGCTATATTCTAAAGTCCCTGAAAACCTTTCAAGCAGAAAATGTCTGTTTCAAAGCAATTGATCCATAGCATAATTACAGAAAGCATAATTCTGAGTTTGGGGTGAGCCCATGAAATCAGTTAATATGAAATGACATCATAGCAGATGTAAATAGACTGCTGTCAGGAGCATTTTACAAGCCGGAGAATATTGTTGACATTTGAGAAATCTGGATGTTTTCATTCTTCTAAATGTAACCACAGTTGTTTTCATTTTGTGGTAAAATGATTCTCCCTTTGGTCACATGAAGCAATTTATCTTATCTGAACTCTAGTCTTTTCCTCTTCCTACATTGTTTTTGGAAGCAATCAGTATAATTAACTCAGAAGTACTTCCCCCACTCCCACATACCCATTCTTTACTGTAAGATGTTACTTCATTTCCATTGAGGATTAATGTGTAAATTCCTTTGGGGGAAAAAGGATAATTGTATAATATAGGGTGTCCCAAAATTCACACAAGAAGTAATTTTGATAGAAAACACATGTTTATAATTAAAAATTGTAAATTTTTTATTGATTCATAAAGTATACAGTATAGGGTTATGTATGGAATAGCACATTGGGTAAATGGCCTTCACAACTTTGCAACTGGCACATATGCAAAGCCATGATCTTCATTGGTCTTCATTGTTCCTGCTCCTGGGCCATAATTGGTACTTGGTAATGCTTATCAAATTGAAGGGATTGAAATCAAAGGGCAATAGATGTTAGAATCTGATTCAATAAACCAAGTAAAATTAGGCTTTTATATTTTTTTGTTGTTGTTAATGCTCACGCAAAATTCAAATCTTGCGTGAATTTTGGGACACCCTATATTTTGTAATCATTTTTTAAAATGTTTTTATTGATTTTAGGGAGGGGAAAGGAGAGGAAGATAGAAACATCAATGATAAGAGAGAATCATTTACTGGCTGCCTCCTGCGCACACCCCACCCCCACTGGGGACTGAGCCGAAGCCTGAGCATGTGCCCTGACTGGGAATCGAACCGTGACCTCTTGGTTCGTGGGTCAATGCTCAACTACTGAGCCACACTCGCTGGGCTACCTTGTAATCATTTTAATGAAATGCTATCGTGCTGGATAGAAATTCATAGTGCCTTTCTTTGATATTCAATAATCAAAGTGCATCACTAAGACTACGCTCTATTGAATGTTCCTCAAAAACAGGGGTGGGTGGCTATAAGCACTTCAACAAGCCCAGAGGAGCATTTGTAGGAGGGAATACTCACAAGACCAGGAATGATCCAGGGAGGGAGAACACCTGAATATATAAAGTTATCCCACCAACGTTCAATTCACAGGGAGGAAAAGGCAAGTTATTATCAAGAACTGTGAAAGATCTAAGACTTTGTTCCTTGCAAGCTACAAGACTGGCCTGTTACAGTTCCTTGGATGCTGTCAGAAGACATAAAACCCCTGAATCAGAGATGAAAGAAAGTGTATTACTCACAGCAATAGCAGTAGCCAGAGTATCAGCATTTTTTTGTGTCAGTTCTCGGAGCCCCAACACAGTAGCAGTAGCTGTGTTATAGAAGAGGGACCATGAACTTAGGGAATGTGAACTTTTTATGAGTGTAAGTATGCTGTGCTTTGTCCTGGAGAGAAACATTATTATACTGGACAGCAAATATGCTTGCCCTTTGCTCACAAGACCTGTAGTGCCTTGCTCACTGTGAGAAATAAGATGTGCAGAAATACTAGACTTGTGGAGTAGTGTCTCCGGACAGTCACTAATAAATAAACTATGCTATGCCAGCCCTTTGAGTGCTAAGGTATGTTTGTCTTACATTAGTTTTAACTATTTCTAAAAGGATGACAAAGAACCTAGAGGCTAATGAGAATATGTAAATGCAATGGAATATTCTTTAGTGTAAAAAAAAAATAGTGCTACACTAATACAGTGAGAATGGATGCTACTGTCCTATTAAAAATGACAGGCACTCCATTATGACCAATGTGTGTAAGGAAAATACTGCAGAAAACATCTTCCAAGAGGGTTTATCTTGGGATGCATTCATTAAATGAGTTAATAGGGCATATCATTTCCTTCTCTTTACAAAAAGTATCTTATGAAAGTTTTGTGGTCTTTAACTCTAGAATAACAATTTAGGCATTCTATTCTGAGTTCTATCACCAAATGAAGTTAGAAAAATGCTACATTCAACAAAGTGAACAAGTATTTGATTATATATATCTATATCTATATCTATATCTAGATATAGATATATATATATATTCCTTTATTGGGATGTGCCCACAACCCAGGTACATGCCCTTGACCGAAATCAAACTTGGGACCCTTCAGTCCAAAGGCCGACTCTCTATTCACTGGCCAGGCGTGAACAAGTATTTTTAACGCAGGACTTCTCAGAGCACTAAGCATGTTAATATGCACTGTGGATCTCTAGGAGGGTATAGCATTCCCCACATGAATTTGACCACAGGACCCCTACTTTTCAGGGTTTCAAAAGGTAGAGTTCTATGGCTCCATCTCCCTGGCAATGGAAGGCGGAAGACCAAAGTGCTTTGGGAAGATGTTGCCTGAC
>NW_006296974.1:852909-853254 GCF_000327345.1 Myotis davidii | reverse complement strand
TCCTGCTTTTTTGATTACATGTAGGTCATTATATCCTTACTGATTGAAATCTAGGAAAGATCAATATGGATCACTTTCAGATTGATGTGGAAAGTCTTAGCACTGAACGAGTCCTAAGAAATCACCCATTTAAACCCCTTCATTTCAGATAAGGAGACTGAGGATCCAAAGATCTTAAGAGACTTGTCCTAAGTCCCAACGTTAGCCAATGGCAGAGCCACACTTGGAATCCAGGTCTCATTAATCCCAGTTTATGATCTTTTCACAAATAGCAATAAAAGTGTCCATTACTGATCATTGTCATTGATACTGAGAAGGCAAACCAGGCCTTCTTCTTGGTTGCCC